>NC_069503.1:20860775-20886000 GCF_027579735.1 Bombina bombina | reverse complement strand
CTGTTCAGAGGATTCTGTTTCAGAGGTTGATGCTGATAAATCTTCATATTTATTCAAAATGGAATTTATTCGTTCTTTACTTAAAGAAGTCTTAATTGCATTAGAAATAGAGGATTCTGGTCCTCTTGATACTAAATCTAAACGTTTAAATAAGGTTTTTAAATTGAATCCTTTCTAAGAAAAGCTTACTTATGTTCAGGTAATCTTCTTAGACCTGCTATATCTTTAGCAGATGTTGCTGCAGCTTCAACTTTTTGGTTGGAAGCTTTAGCGCAGCAAGTGACAGAGCATAATTCTCATAGCATTGTTAATCTTCTTCAACATGCTAATAATTTTATTTGAGATTACCAATCAACATTTTGGAACTCCGTGCAATTTTCAGAGCTCTTCAGTCATGGCCTCTTCTAAAGAGAGAGTCGTTCATTTGTTTTCAGACGGACAATGTCACAACCGTGGCATATGTCAATCATCAAGGAGGGACTCACAGTCCTCTGGCTATGAAAAAAGTATCTTGAATACTGGTATGGGCGGAATCCAACTCCTGTCTAATTTCTGCGGTTCATATCCCAGGTATAGACAATTGGGAAGCGGATTATCTCAGTCGCCAAACGTTACATCCGGGCGAATGGTCTCTTCACCCAGAGGTATTTCTTCAGATTGTTAAAATGTGGGGACTTCCAGAAATAGATCTGATGGCTTCTCATCTAAACAAGAAACTTCCCAGGTATCTGTCCAGATCCAGGGATCCTCAGGCGGAGGCAGTGGATGCATTGTCACTTCCTTGGAAGTATCATCCTGCCTATATCTTTCTGCCTCTAGTTCTCCTTCCAAGAGTGATTTCCAAGATTCTAAAGGAGTGTTCGTTTGTTCTGCTGGTGGCTCCAGCATGGCCTCACAGGTTTTGGTATGCGGATCTTGTCCGGATGGCCACTTGCCAACCGTGGACTCTTCCATTAAGACCAGACCTTCTATCGCAAGGTCCTTTTTTCCATCAGGATCTCAAATCCTTAAATTTGAAGGTATGGAGATTGAACGCTTGATTCTCAGTCATAGAGGTTTCTCTGACTCAGTAATTAATACTATGTTACAGGCTCGTAAATCTGTATCTAGGAAGATATATTATCGAGTCTGGAAGATTTACATTTCTTGGTGTTCTTCTCATCATTTTTCTTGGCATTCTTTTAGAATTCCTAGAATTTTACAATTTCTTCAGGATGGTTTGGATAAAGGTTTGTCTGCAAGTTCCTTGAAAGGACAAATCTCTGCTCTTTCTGTTCTTTTCCACAGAAAGATTGCTAGTCTTCCTGATATTCATTGTTTTGTACAGGCTTTGGTTCGTATAAAACCTGTTATTAAGTCAATTTCTCCTCCTTGGAGTTTGAATTTGGTTCTGGGGGCTCTTCAAGCTCCTCCGTTTGAACCTATGCATTCGCTGGACATTAAATTACTTTCTTGGAAAGTTTTGTTTCTTTTGGCCATCTCTTCTGCTAGAAGAGTTTCTGAATTATCTGCTCTTTCTTGTGAGTCTCCTTTTCTGATTTTTCATCAGGATAAGGCGGTGTTGCGAACTTCTTTTAAATTTTTACCTAAGGTTGTGAATTCTAACAACATTAGTAGAGAAATTGTGGTTCCTTCATTGTGTCCTAATCCTAAGAATTCTAAGGAAAGATCGTTGCATTCTTTGGATGTAGTTAGAGCTTTGAAATATTATGTTGAAGCTACTAAAAATTTCCGAAAGAGTTCTAGTCTATTTGTTATCTTTTCCGGTTCTAGGAAAGGTCAGAAGGCCTCTGCCATTTCTTTGGCGTCTTGGTTAAAGTCTTTGATTCATCATGCTTATGTCAAATCGGGTAAAACTCCGCCTCAAAGGATTACAGCTCATTCTACTAGGTCAGTTTCTACTTCCTGGGCGTTTAGGAATGAAGCTTCAGTTGATCAGATTTGCAAAGCAGCAACTTGGTCTTCTTTGCATACTTTTACTAAATTCTACCATTTTGATGTGTTTTCTTCTTCTGAAGCAGTTTTTGGTAGAAAAGTACTTCAGGCAGCTGTTTCAGTTTGATTCTTCTGCTTATAATTTCAGTTTTTTCATTATAAGATTTAAACTTTGTTTTGGGTGTGGATTATTTTCAGCGGAATTGGCTGTCTTTATTTTATCCCTCCCTCTCTAGTGACTCTTGCGTGGAAGATCCACATCTTGGGTAGTCATTATCCCATACGTCACTAGCTCATGGACTCTTGCTAATTACATGAAAGAAAACATAATTTATGTAAGAACTTACCTGATAAATTCATTTCTTTCATATTAGCAAGAGTCCATGAGGCCCACCCTTTTTGTGGTGGTTATAATTTTTTTGTATAAAGCACAATTATTCCAATTCCTTATTTTTTTATGCTTTCGCACTTTTTTCTTATCACCCCACTTCTTGGCTATGCGTTAAACTGATTTGTGGGTGTGGTGAGGGGTGTATTTATAGGCATTTTGAGATTTGGGAAACTTTGCCCCTCCTGGTAGGAATGTATATCCCATACGTCACTAGCTCATGGACTCTTGCTAATATGAAAGAAATTAATTTATCAGGTAAGTTCTTACATAAATTATGTTTTTTCAGGGACACTTTTTAGTATACCATAGGAACAGCTGACAGGTGCTAGGATCCAATCAGCTACTTCAGCTACCACACTCAGGAATTTGGATCTGTTAAAGTAACTAATATTGAAGGAACCAATTTCCTCACTTTCACCTTGTTTTTCATCACCCATTTTTTGGTTTTTATTGACTTATTTTTGTATTTCACTAACATTTGTTGATCAACTTTTTGGAACACTTTTCTCTTGTTAAGTGTATCCAGTCCACGGATCATCCATTACTTGTGGGATATTCTCCTTCCCAACAGGAAGTTGCAAGAGGATCACCCACAGCAGAGCTGCTATATAGCTCCTCCCCTCACTGCCATATCCAGTCATTCTCTTGCAACTCTCAACTAAGATGGAGGTCGTAAGAGGACTGTGGTGTTTTATACTTAGTTTATTTCTTCAATCAAAAGTTTGTTATTTTTAAATGGTACCGGAGTGTACTGTTTATCTCAGGCAGTATTTAGAAGAAGAATCTGCCTGCGTTTTCTATGATCTTAGCAGAAGTAACTAAGATCCTTTGCTGTTCTCACATATTCTGAGGAGTGAGGTAACTTCAGAGGGGGAATAGCGTGCAGGTTTTCCTGCAATAAGGTATGTGCAGTTAAAATATTTTTCTAGGGATGGAATTTGCTAGAAAATGCTGCTGATACCGAAGTAATGTAAGTAAAGCCTTAAATGCAGTGATAGCGACTGGTATCAGGCTTATTAATAGAGATACATACTCTTATAAAAGTGTATTTTAAAACGTTTGCTGGCATGTTTAATCGTTTTTACATATGTTTGGTGATAAAACTTATTGGGGCCTAGTTTTTTCCACATGGCTGGCTTGAATTTTGCCTAGAAACAGTTCCCTGAGGCTTCCCACTGTTGTAATATGAGTGGGAGGGGTCTATTTTGGCGTTTTTTTGCACAGCAAAAATTACAGACAGACATCCAGCTTCTTCCTGCATGATCCAGGACTTCTCTGAAGGGCTCAAAAGGCTTCAAAAGTCGTATTGAGGGAGGTAAAAAGCCACAGTAGAGCTGTGGCAGTTGTGACTGTTTAAAAAATGTTTTTGTCATTTGTTATTCCGTTTTTGGTATTAAGGGGTTAATCATCCATTTGCAAGTGGGTGCAATGCTCTGCTAACTTATTACATACACTGTAAAAATTTCGTTAGTGTAACTGCATTTTTTCACTGTTATTTCAAAATTTGGGAAAATTTGTGTTTCTTAAAGGCGCAGTAACGTTTTTTTATATTGCTTGTAAACTTGTTTTAAAGTGTTTTCCAAGCTTGCTAGTCTCATTGCTAGTCTGTTTTAACATGTCGGACACAGAGGGAACCTACTTGTTCATTATGTTTGAAAGCCATTTTGGAGCCCCATAGGAGAATGTGTACTAAATGTATTGATTTCACCTTAAACAGTAAAGATCAGTCTTTATCTTTAAAAGAATTATCACCAGAGGGTTCTGTTGAGGGGGAAGTTATGCCGACTAACTCTCCCCACGTGTCAGACCCTTCGCCTCCCGCTCAGGGGACGCACGCTAATATGGCGCCAATTACATCAGGGACGCCCATAGCGATTACCTTGCAGGACATGGCTGCAATCATGAATAATACCCTGTCAGAGGTATTATCTAGATCGCCTGAATTAAGAGGCAAGCGCGATAGCTCTGGGGTTAGGAGAGATACAGACTGCGCAAATGCTGTTAGAGCCATGTCTGATACTGCGTCACAGTATGCAGAACATGAGGACGGAGAGCTTCAGTCTGTGGGCGACATCTCTGACTCGGGGAAACCTGATTCAGAGATTTCTAATTTTAAATTTAAGCTTGAGAACCTCCGTGTATTGCTTGGGGAGGTATTAGCTGCTCTGAATGACTGTAACACAGTTGCAATTCCAGAGAAATTGTGTAGGCTGGATAGATACTATGCGGTGCCGGTGTGTACCTAAAAGGCTTACAGAAATTATTAGCAAGGAGTGGGATAGACCCGGTGTGCCCTTTTCCCCACCTCCTATATTTAGAAAAATGGTTCCAATAGACGCAACTACACGGGACTTATGGCAGATGGTCCCTAAGGTGGAGGGACCAGTTTCTACTTTAGCAAAGCATACCACTATCCCGGTTGAGGACAGTTGTGCTTTTTCAGATCCAATGGATAAAAAAATTGGAGGGTTACCTTAAGAAAATGTTTATTCAACAAGGTTTTATTTTACAGCCCCTTGCATGCATTGTGTCTGTCACTGCTGCGGTGGCATTCTGGTTTGAGGCCCTGGAAGAGGCCATCCAGACAGCTCCATTGAATGAAATTATTGACAAGCTTAGAACGCTTAAGCTAGCTAACTCATTTGTTTCTGATGCCATTGTTCATTTGACTAAACTAATGGCTAAGAATTCTGGATTCGCCATCCAGACGCGTAGGGCGCTATGGCTTAAATCCTGGTCAGCTGACGTGATTTCAAAGTCTAAATTACTCAACATTCCTTTCAAGGGGCAGACCTTATTCGGACCTGGCTTGAAGGAAATTATTGCTGACATTACTGGAGGCAAGGGTCATACCCTTCCTCAGGACAGGGCCAAATGAAAGGCCAAACAGTTTAATTTTCGTGCCTTTCGAAATTTCAAGGCAGGAGCAGCATCAACTTCCTCCGCTTCAAAACAAGAGGGAGCTGTTGCTCATTCCAGACAGGCCTGGAAACCTAACCAGTCCTGGAACAAGGGCAAGCAGGCCAGAAAGCCTGCTGCTGCCCCCAAGACAGCATGAAGGAACGGCCCCCTATCCGGAAACGGATCTAGTGGGGGGCAGACTTTCTCTCTTCGCCCAGGTGTGGGCAAGAGATGTTCAGGATCCCTGGGCATTGGAGATCATATCTTCTGGACTTCAAAGCTTCTCCTCCACAAGGGAGATTTCATCTTTCAAGGTTATCAGCAAACCAGATAAAGAAAGAGGCATTCCTAAGCTGTGTGCAAGACCTCCTAGTAATGGGAGTGATCCATCCAGTTCCGCGGACGGAACAAGGACAGGGATTTTATTCAAATCTGTTTGTGGTTCCCAAGAAAGAGGGAACCTTCAGACCAATCTTGGATCTAAAGATCTTAAACAAATTCCTCAGTTCCATCATTCAAAATGGAAACTATTCGGACCATCCTACCCATGATCCAAGAGGGTCAGTACATGACCACAGTGGACTTAAAGGATGCCTACCTTCACATACCGATTCACAAAGATCATCATCGGTTCCTAAGGTTTGCCTTTCTAGACAGGCATTACCAATTTGTAGCTCTTCCCTTCGGGTTGGCCACTGCCCCGAGAATTTTTACGAAGGTTCTGGGCTCACTTCTGGCGGTTCTAAGACCGCGAGGCATAGCGGTGGCTCGTATCTAGACGACATCCTGATACAGGCGTCAAGCTTTCAAATTGCCAAGTGTCATACAGAGATAGTTCTGGCATTTCTGAGGTCGCATGGGTGGAAAGTGAACGTGGAAAAGAGTTCTCTATCACCACTCACAAGAGTCTCCTTCCTAGGGACTCTTATAGATTCTGTAGAGATGAAAATTTACCTGACGGAGTCCAGGTTATCAAAACTTCTAAATGCTTGCCGTGTCCTTCATTCCATTCCACGCCCGTCAGTGGCTCAGTGCATGGAAGTAATCGGCTTAATGGTAGCGGCAATGGACATAGTGCCATTTGCGCGCCTGCATCTCAGACCGCTGCAATTATGCATGCTAAGTCAGTGGAATGGGGATTACTCAGATTTGTCCCCTCTACTAAATCTGGATCAAGAGACCAGAGATTCTCTTCTCTGGTGGCTTTCTCGGGTCCATCTGTCCAAGGGTATGACCTTTCGCAGGCCAGATTGGACGATTGTAACAGATGCCAGCCTTCTAGGTTGGGGCGCAGTCTGGAACTCCCTGAAGGCTCAGGGATCGTGGACTCTGGAGGAGAAACTCCTTCCAATAAATATTCTGGAGTTAAGAGCAATATTCAAGGCTCTTCTAGCTTGGCCTCAGTTAGCAACACTGAGGTTCATCAGATTTCAGTCGGACAACATCACGACTGTGGCTTACATCAACCATCAAGGGGGAACCAGGAGTTCCCTAGCGATGTTAGAAGTCTCAAAGATAATTCGCTGGGCAGAGTCTCACTCTTGCCACCTGTCAGCGATCCACATCCCAGGCGTAGAGAACTGGGAGGCGGATTTTCTAAGTCGTCAGACTTTTCATCCTGGGGAGTGGGAACTCCATCCGGAGGTGTTTGCTCAACTGGTCCATCGTTGGGGCAAACCAGAACTGGGTCTCATGGCGTCTCGCCAGAACGCAAAGCTTCCTTGTTACGGATCCAGGTCCAGGGACCCGGGAGCAATGCCGATAGATGCTCTAGCAGCTCCTTGGTTCTTCAACCTGGCCTATGTGTTTCCTCTGCTCCCTTGACAGATTGCCAAAATCAAACAGGAGAGAGCATCGGTGATTCTGATAGCGCCTGCGTGGCCATGCAGGACCTGGTATGCAGACCTAGTGGACATGTCATCTCTTCCACCATGGACTCTGCCTCTGAGGCAAAACCTTCTAATACAAGGTCCTTTCAATCATCCAAATCTAATTTCTCTGAGACTGACTGCATGGAGATTGAACGCTTGATTCTATCAAGGCGTGGCTTCTCCGAGTCAGTCATTGATACCTTAATACAGGCTCGGAAGCCTGTCACCAGGAAAATCTACCATAAGATATGGCGTAAATATCTTTATTGGTGTGAATTCAAGAGTTACTCATGGAGTACGGTTAGGATTCCTAGGATATTGTCCTTTCTCCAAGAGGGTTTGGACAAAGGCTTATCAGCTAGTTCTTTAAAAGGACAGATCTCTGCTCTGTCTATTCTTTTGCACAAGTGTCTGGCAGAAGTTCCAGGCGTCCAGGCATTTTGTCAGGCTTTGGTTAGGATTAAGCCTGTGTTTAAAACTGTTGCTCCCCCGTGGAGCTTAAACTTGGTTCTTAAAGTTCTTCAGGGAGTTCCGTTTGAACCCCTTCATTCCATTGATATTAAACTTTTATCTTGGAAAGTTCTGTTTTTGATGGCCATTTCCTCGGCTCGAAGAGTCTCTGAGTTATCTGCCTTACATTGTGATTCTCCTTATCTGATTTTTCATTTTGACAAGGTAGTTCTGCGTACCAAACTTGGGTTTTTACCTAAGGTGGTTTCTAACAGGAATATCAATCAAGAGATTGTTGTTCCATCATTGTGTCCTAATCCTTCTTCAAAGAAGGAACGTCTTTTGCATAATCTGGACGTAGTCCGTGCCTTGAAGTTTTACTTACAGGCTACTAAAGATTTTCGTCAAACATTGGCCCTGTTTGTCGTCTAATCTGGACAGAGGAGAGGTCAAAAAGCTTTGGCAACCTCTCTCTCCTTTTGGCTTCGGAGCATAATACGCTTAGCCTATGAGACTGCTGGACAGCAGCCCCCTGAAAGGATTACAGCTCATTCTACTAGAGCTGTGGCTTCCACCTGGGCCTTTAAAAATGAGGCCTCTGTTGAACAGATTTGCAAGGCTGCGACTTGGTCTTCGCTTTACGCCTTTTCAAAATTTTACAAATTTGACACTTTTGCTTCTTCGGAGGCTGTTTTTGGGAGAAAGGTTCTACAGGCAGTGGTTCCTTCCGTTTAAGTTCCTGCCTTGTCCCTCCCATCATCCGTGTACTTTAGCTTTGGTATTGGTATCCCACAAGTAATGGATGATCCGTGGACTGGATACACTTAACAAGCGAAAACATAATTTATGCTTACCTGAATTTATTTCTCTTGTAGTGTATCCAGTCCACGGCCCGCTCTGTCCTTTTAAGGCAGGTCTAAATTTTAATTAAACTACAGTCACCACTGCACCCTATGGTTTCTCCTTTCTCGTCTTGTTTCGGTCGAATGACTGGATATGGCAGTGAGGGGAGGAGCTATATAGCAGCTCTGCTGTGGGTGATCCTCTTGCAACTTCCTGTTGGGAAGGAGAATATCCCACAAGTAATGGATGATCCGTGGACTGGATTTATCAGGTAAGCATAAATTATGTTTTTTGGAATATATTTTTTATGTTATTGCATATTGTGTATTTTATTTAATTATATCTTTACCTCACTGGATTAGTAGCTAGCATTTGTTATATCCATTTGCACTCACTTACTATTTGACCCTCTTTTTGCACTGCAGTGCATTTTTCTATTTATTTTTTTTGACACACTATTTTTGGAACATTACTGTTTGTACTATTGTTTATTAATTTCTTGCTTGATGCACTTGTTATAGTTGTACTTAGGCTTATTCTGTTTCACTAGTTTACACTCTTAATCTGGTGTACCACTCACACTGATCACCTGTGATTATCTCTGTTTTTATTGTAATTATCAGCTTTAGCCGCTCCTGCAAGATATTCCTGTTTTTGTAATTTTATCTATATGTGTTTTTTACATTTTTTACTGATGCTTTTTAACATGGTTCATTAAATAATCTTCTTTTATCTCTCTGTGAGTATATTTATCCCTTGGCCTCTTGTTGGCGCTGTATTCACTTCTTACTAGAAGAGAAGAAGAAGAGGGGGAAAGTTCAGATGAGGAGACAGAGGAGGAGACGAGTTGGAAGCATGGGGAGGTCGTCGCAAGGAGCTAGTGGCACAGTCAGACAGCATGCATCGGCACCCGGGGTCAGCCACACAGCATGCCGACGCCCATCAACGCATGCTGTTGCCACCACCAGAATGCCGTCATCGCAGAGCTCAGCAGTGTGGCATTTTTTTTGTGTGTCTGCCTCTGACAACAGCGATGCCATTGGCAACCTGTGCCAAAAGAAACTGAGTCGTGGGAAGTCCAACACCCACCTAGGTACAACTGCTTTGCGAAGGCACATGGTCTCCAATCACAAATGCCGATGGGAAGAACACATGAGTAGAAGCAGAACACAAACTGAAAGCCGCCCTCCTCCTCCTGCTCCAGCATCTTCAGCCACGTCAACCACTGCTGTCCTCCTTGCCTCTTCTCAACCATCCTCCACTGAGTCTCTCTTATGTAGCAGTTCCTGGTCATCTGCCCACAGTCAGCTGTCTGTCAAGGACATGTTTGAGCGTAAGAAGCCAATTTCTCAAAGTCACCCCCTTGCCCGGCGTCTGACAGCTGGCTTGTCTGAATTCTTAGCCCGCCAGCTTTTACCATACAAGCTGGTGGAGTCTGATGCTTTCAAAAAATTTGTATCTATTGGGACACCGCAGTGGAAGGTACCTGGCAGAAATTTCTTTTCACAAAAGGCAATCCCAAACCTGTACTCTGTTGTGCGAAAGGAAGTAATGGCATGTCTGGCACACAGCGTTGGGTCAAGGGTCCATATGACCACGGATAGCTGGTCTGCAAAGCATGGTCAGGGCGGGTATATCACCTACACTGCGCATTGGGTAAACCTGCTGACGTCTGACAAGCATGGAATGCGTGGCTCTGCAGAAGAGTTGGTGACACCGCCACGACTTGCAGGCAGGCCTGCTGCTACCTCCTCTACTCCTCCTACTCCATCCTCTTCCATAACCTCTTCCATAACCTCTTCCTCGGCTGAGTCCTCTTCTGCTTCTGCGTCTTGCTCCACATCAATGGCACCCCCCCAGCTCCCCAGGTACTATTCCACATCCCGGGTACGGCAGTGTCACGCCATCTTGGGATTGACTTGCCTGAAAGCGGAGAGTCACACCGCACCAGCACTCCTGACCGCCCTGAATGCACAGGTGGATCAGTGGCTAACTCCGCACCAACTGGAGATTGGCAAAGTTGTTTCTGACAATGGAAGTAATTTGGTGGCGGCATTGAAATTGGGCAAGTTGACACATGTGCCGTGTATGGCACATGTGTGTAATCTAATTGTACAACAATTTGTCCATAAGTACCCAGGCTTACAGGACGTCCTGAAGCAGGCCAGGAAGGTGTGTGGCCATTTCAGGCGTTCTTACACGGCCATGGCGCACTTGTCTGATATCCAGCGTCGAAACAACCTGCCAGTGAGGCGCTTGATTTGAGATAGCCCGACACAGTGGAATTCAACACTCCTAATGTTTGACCGCCTGCTCCAACAAGAAAAAGCTGTTAATGAGTATTTGTATGACTGGGGTGCTAGGACAGCCTCTGGGGAGCTGGGGATTTTTTTGCCAAATTACTGGACGCTCATTCGCAATGCCTGTAGGCTCATGCGTCCTTTTGAGGAGGTGACAAACCTTGTCAGTCGCACCGAAGGCACCATCAGCGACATCATACCATTTGTTTTCTTCCTGGAGCGTGCCCTGCGAAGAGTGCTGGATCAGGCCGTAGATGAGCGTGAAGAGGAAGAGTTGTGGTGTCCATCACCCCCACAAACAGCCTTATCAGCATCGCTTGCTGGACCTGCGGCAACGCAGGAAGAGGATTGTGAGGAAGAGGAGTCAGAGGAGGAATGTGGCTTTGAGGAGGAGGAGGAAGACAGAGCACAACAGGCATCCCAGGGTGCTCGTTGTTGTCACCTCTCTGGTACCCGTGGTGTTGTACGTGGCTGGGGGGAAGAAGATACCCTCAGTGAGGACGAGGAACGTGACATGATTAGCTCGGCATCCAACCTTGTTCAAATGGGTTTTTTCATGCTGTCGTACCTGTTGAGGGACCCTCGTAAAAAAAAAAGCTGAAGGAGAACGACCTGTACTGGGTGTCCACGCTCCTCGACCCCCGGTATAAGCATAAAGTGCCTGAAATGTTACCAAATTCCCGCAAGTCGGAAAGGATGGAGCATTTTAAAAATAAATTAAAAACTATGCTTTACACAGCGTATAAGGGTGATGTCACAGCACCACGGGAATGTAACGGGGGAAGAGATGAAAGTAATCCTCCTCCTACCACGACCACGGTGGCAAGGACAGGACGCTTTCCTGACGTCTTGTTGATGGAGGACATGCGTAGCTTTTTAACTCCCATGCATCCCCAGAGCCTTTCGGATCCAGCCTCAGAGAAAGACTCAACCGACAGGTAGCAGACTACCTAGCTTTAACTGCGGATCTCGACACTCTCAGGAGCGATGGACCCCTTGACTACTGGGTGTGCAGGCTTGACTTGTGGCCTGAGCTATCCCAATTTGCAATGGAACTTCTGGCCTGCCCCGCTTCAAGTGTCCTGTCCGAAAGGACCTTCAGTGCAGCAGGAGGTTTTGTCACTGAGAAGAGAAGTCGCCTAGGTAAAAAAAGCCTCGACTATCTCACTTTTATTAAAATAATGAGGGATGGATCCCGAAGGGACTGACATTGGGCGATACATTTGAGTAAAAAAGGCCTGATGATGAGATGAGCTGGCTTGGGCTACAACTGGTACACACGCTGGCTTTTTTTTTTCTTATAAAGCCGGATGACTTGCTTGATTTATCCGCCAACAACTAGTGTTCAAGCCACAAGCTTTTAGGGCACTTTCTAAATGTTTTACAAACATCAATTTTTCTGGCCGCTGCTACAGCAGTGGCTACAACAATACCCAATTTTTCAGTCATTTGTACATGCCTAATTTTTCTGGCCTCTGCTGCTGCTCTGTGGGTACAAAACTCAAATAAAAAAATATGGCACATAACAGTGATTAAACTGTTAAGAATAGTACAACTTAACACACCACTCATATCTGGTGGACCATTAAATTGCACGCGCAGTGCCCCAAATGTGAAGGAGGAGGACCGACCAAGCATCTTTATCCGTCTCTTGGTTGCTCTAAATTATCTCTGGGTTTCATCTATGCCATACCTGTACTCTATTGTGCAAAAGGGTGGCATATGTGGTGTTTCATGCTGTTGTGCCTGTTGAGGGTCGTGGCCCATGGTATAAAAAGGCTGAAGGAGAACGACCTGTAATGGGTGTCCAAGCACATTTTTTGAAAAATGTTCCCGGTTCCTTTCAATTATCTCCGGGTTTCTAAAATGGATGCCATACCTGTACTCGATTGTGCAAAAGGATGGCATATGTGGTGTTTCCTGCAGTTGTTTCTGTTGAGGGTGCTGGATCCTCTTATAAAAAGGCTGAAGGAGAACGACCTGTACTGGGTGTCCAAGCATGGTTTTTGGGCAATTTCACGTTTCCAAAAAATTATCTCTGGGTTTCTAAAATCAATGCCGTACCTGTACTCTATTGTTCAAAAGGATGCCATATGTCGTCTTTACTGCTGTTATTTCATATGAGGGTCCTGGACCCTCTTATAAAAAGGCTGAAGTAGAAAGAAGTGTCCTGGGTGTCCAATCATTTTTTTGGTTCAATTTCCCGGTTGCAACAAATTATCTCCGGGTTTCTAAGATCAATGCTGTACCTGTACTCTATTGTTCAAAAGGATGCCATATGTCCTCTTTCCTGCTGTTGTTTCTGTTGAGGGTCCTGGACCCTCTTATAAAAAGGCTGAAGGAGAAAGAAGTGTACTGGGTGTCCTGTCCAATAAGTTTTTTGGGTTTAAATTCGTGGTTCCTACAAATTATCTAATTTTCTATTTCCCGTTTCCTAATAATTATCTCCGGGTTTCTAAAATCAATGCTGTACCTGTACTCTATTGTTCCAAAGAATGGCATATGTCCTCTTTCCTGCTGTTTCTGTTGAGGGTCCTGGACCCTCTTATAAAAAGGCGGAAGTAGAAAGAAGTGTACTGGGTCTCCATCCAATAATTTTTGGGTTCAAATTCGCGGTTCCTACAAATTATCTCTGGTTTCTAAAATCAATGCCTTACCTGTAATCTATTGTTCAAAAGGATGCCATATGTCCTCTTTCCTTCTGCTGTTATTTCATATGAGGGTCCTGGAGCCTCTTATAAAAAGGCCTAAGGATAAAGAAGTGTCCTGGGTGTCCTGTCCAATCAATGTTTTTCTCTATTTCCCGGTTGCAACAAATTATCTCTGGGTTTATAAAATCAATGCCTTACCTGTAATCTATTGTTCCAAAATGCCATATGTCCTCTTTCCTGCTGTTGTTTTGTTTGAGGGTCCTGGACCCTCTTATAAAAAGGCCTAAGGATAAAGAAGTGTACTGGGTGTCCAATCAATGTTTTTTTTCTATTTCCCAGTTACAAAAAATTATATCTGGGTTTTTAAAATCAATGCCTTACCTGTAATCTATTGTTCAAAAGGATGCTATATGTCCTCTTTCCTGCTGCTGTTGTTTCATATGAGGGTCCCGGAGCCTCTTATAAAAAGGCCTAAGGATAAAGAAGTGTCCTGTCCAATCAATGTTTTTCTCTATTTCCTGGTTGCAACAAATTATCTCTGGGTTTATAAAATCAATGCCTTACCTGTAATCTATTGTTCAAAAGGATGCCATCTGTCCTCTTTCCTGCTGCTGTTTCTGTTGAGTGTCCTGGACCCTCTTATAAAAAGGCCGAAGGATAAATAAGTGTACTGGGTGTCCAGTCCAATCAATGTATTTTTCTATTTCCTGTTTCCTAAAAATTATCTACGGGTTTGTACAATCAATGTCTTACCTGTAATCTATTGTTCAAAAGGATACCATCTGTCCTCTTTCCTGCTGTTGTTTCTGTTGAGGGTCCTGGACCCTCTTATAAAAAGGCCTAAGGAGAAAGAAGTGTACTGGGTGTCCTTTCCAATCAATGTTTTTTTCTATTTCACGTTTCCTAAAAATTATCTCTGGGTTTCTAAAATCAATGCTGTACCTGTACTCTATTGTTCAAAAGGATGCCATATGTCCTCTTTCCTGCTGTTGTTTTTGTTGAGGGTCCGGGACCCTTTTCTAAAAAGGCCGAAGGAGAACGAACTGTACTGTACTGGGTGTCCAAGCATGTTTTTTTTTTTTCAATTTCACGGTTCCTAAAAAATATCTCTGTGTAACTAAAATCAATGCCATACCTGTACTCTATTGTTCAAAAGGATGGCATATGTGGTGTTTCATTCTGTTGTGGCTGTTGAGGGTCGTGGGCCATCGTATAAAACAGCTAAAGGAGAACGACCTGTACTGCCTTGATGCTCCTTTTAGGCAGGCCAGCGCTTTGCATACATGCCCACAGACTCTGTAACGCATGCCTCGTTTAGGGAGAGGTGCAGCCATAATGCAGGGTCAGAACCTCTGCCTGCAACTGTTATACTCGATTTTGTGAAAGGAAGTAACCTTACCATGGTTCCCTGACTGCACGTCTTGTTGTTATATTTTGGTGAGGGTAATCATGATGGCCATGTAGACCACCCCCGAGAGGCCTGGAAGTAACAGAGATGAAAGTGCTAAGAATAGTACAACTTGAAACAACCGAGTTAGCCATGGGTTTTAGTCCAAGACCGCTTGGGGTTTTTTTTGGTTTGGGTGCGGCTAATCATGCAGGCCATATAGACCTGCCACCATTCGGTGTTGTATCAGGTATTAAACTAATAAGAACAGAACTACCAAAATACAGCCAATTAAGGGCCTATCAAGACTGAGCCAAGGTTGGATTGTAGTATTTTGGTAGGCTAATCATGATGGCCATGTAGACCACCCCCGAGAGGCCTGGAAGTAACAGGGATGAAAGTGCTAAGAATAGTACTACTTGAAACAACCGAGTTAGCCATGGGTGTTAGTCCAAGACCGCTTGGCTTTTTTTTGGTTTGTGTGCGGCTAATCATGCAGGCCATATAGACCTGCCACCATTCGGTGTTGTATCAGGTATTAAACTAATAAGAACAGAACTACCAAAATACAGCCAATTAAGGGCCTACCAAGACTGAGCCAAGGTTGGATTGTAGTATTTTGGTAGGCCAATCATGATGGCCATGTAGACCACCCCCGAGATGCCTGGAAGTAACAGGGATGAAAGTGCTAAGAATAGTACTACTTGAAACAACCGAGTTAGCCATGGGTGTTAGTCCAAGACCGCTTGGCTTTTTTTTGGGTTTGGGTGCGGCTAATCATGAAGGCCATATAGACCTGCCACCATTCTGTGTTGTAACAGGTATTAAACTGCTAAGAACAGTGCTACTTAACGCAACCTAGTTACCATGGGTCCAAGAGCATATGTTTTATTATTATATTTAGTAAGGGTAATCATGCAGGCCATATAGACCTCCCCCAATAGGGTGAGTAACAGGTATTGAAATGCTAAGAACAGTACTACTTAACACAACCTAGTTACTATGGGTCCCAGAGCATATGTCTTATATTTTGTTCGGTTAATCATGCAGGCCATATAGACCTCTCCCGATAGGGTGAGTAACAGGTATTAAAATGCTAAGAAGAGTACTACTTAACACAACCTAGTTACCATGGGTCACAGACCGCATGTCTTGTTGTTATATTTTGTAAGGGTAATCATGCAGGCCATATAGACCTCCACCGATAGGGTGAGTAACAGGTATTAAAATGCTAAGGACATTACTACTTAACACAACATAGTTACCATGGGTCCCAGACCCAGAGCAGATGTCTTATTATATTTTGTATGGGTAATCAAACAGGCTGTATAGACCTCCCCAGATAGGGGGAGTTACAGAGATTAAAGTGCTAAGAATAGTACTACTTAAAACACAACCTAGTTAACATGGGTCCCAGACCGCATGTCTTATTATTATATTTTGTCAGGGTTATCAGGCAGGCCATATAGACCTCCCCCGATAGGGGGTGTAACAGGGATTAAAGTGCTAAGAAAAGTACTATTTAACACAAGCTAGTTAACATGGGTCCAACACAGTGTGTCTTGTTGTTATACTTTGTCAGGGAAATCATGCAGGCCATATAGACCTCCCCAGATAGGGGGAGTAACAGGGATTAAAGTGCTAAGAATAGTACTACTTAACACAACCTAGTTACCATGGGTCCCAGACCAGATGTTTTCTTGTTATACTTTGTCAGGCCAATCATGCAGGCCATATAAAACTCCACCGAAAGGGGGGGTAAGAGTGATTAAAGTGCTAAGAAAAGTTTTACTTAACACAACCGAATTACCATGGGTCACAGACCGCGTGTCTTGTTGTTATACTTTGTCAGGGTAATCATACACGCCATATAGACCTCCACCAATAGGGGGAGTTACAGGGCTGAAAGTGCTAAGAATAGTACTACTTAACACAACCTAGTTACCATGGGTCCAAGAACGCATGTTTAATTATTATACTTTGTCAGGGTAATTATATATCTAACAAATCTATCTATTTCTCTTCTATCGATTCTATCTAACTATCAATCTATGTATATATATCCTATCTATCTATCTTCTGTCCGGACTGTTTTGAGATAGACACTTGTGTTTTTGACAAATTTGAAGTAGGAGGACAGACCAATCATCTTCTTCCATCCCCCGGTTCCAAAAATGAAGGCCATATAGACCTCCCCCGATAGGGGGAGTAACAGGTTGTAGTAAACTGCTAAGAATAGTACTACTTAACACACCACGGGTCACAGACCGCATTTCTTATTGTTATACTCTGTCAGGGAATTTATATATATTTCAAATCTATTTATTTATCTATCTAATCGATCGAACTATCAAACGTATATATGAAATGTAGATTGCATCTATTGATCAATGTAAATCGTATCTATAAAATATATATTACATATTTTGGTTGATGTATTTCGTATCTATAAAATGTATATTACATATTTTGGTTGATGTAATTCGTATCTATCAAATGTATATTGCATCTTTGATTCTATAACATTCGTATCTATAAAATGTATATTGCATCTATTGATCTATGTAAATTGTATCGATCATATGTATATTGCATCGATTGAGCTATGTAATCTATGTATCTATCTATCAAATTTATCTCGTGGTTGTTCAAATGGACTGTTTGCGGTTGATTGCGGTGCGTTACACTTGGAGTTTGCTCTGTCACTGTGAAGCGGCCATAACCCTTACACTACCTGATAGATACGACATCATAACAGATGTTTTAAAGCACGTTATTGCAAACAATTTAGGAATGTTACTTGATTTAGGCCCTTTATGGGTTAAAAGCAGACTCTGCATCAACTATGTAATTTCCATTGGGAGTTTTGACATGGATCCCCCTCCAGCATGCCACAGTCCAGGTGTTAGTCCCCTTGAAACAACTTTTCCATCACTATTTTTGCCAGAAAGAGTCCTTGTAGGTTTTAAAGTTCGCCTGCCTATTGAAGTCAATGGCGGTTCGGCGGTTCTCGAAAAAATACCGGAAGTTAGAGTCCGCCGTTCGCAAACCGAAATTTTTAGGTTCGCGACATCACTATTTACCAGAGAAGGTTTAGCGTTGCCAACATTTCCCTAGTTCACCCTATTCTTTCAAAGGACATTGTGACTGCGCTAAACATCACTAATATTACAGGTTGAAAGTTATGAATTGAGCTTATTTGAAATTCCAAATAGTGCTATAAGAATTAGCGTTACCTGAAAACTGTGGTATGTAAAACACATCAAAATAAAGTATTACACTCAGATAAATACATTTATTAATATAAAATGTAAACCTCACCCAAATTTCTTACTTGTCAATAATAAGTAAACTTTTTATGTTTTACCGTGCACTAATTGGGTCCCTACAGTATTTATAAAAGGGTCCTGATTAATACTTTATAGTGTATAGATCATTACCTTAAGCTGGCAAATATTTTAAAATAGTTAATTCTGAACTGTAATCAGTTCTTTCCTTTGCACGTTGCTTAAGGGGAATAAATTTTACTGTTGACATAGTGGGTGAGACATTTTCAGAGAGTGTATTAAAATATGGCAGCAATTGATGACAAGGAGTGGGAATTTGATCTCAATGAAACTTTTTCTTTGGTGACTGAACCATCCACACCAGCAATTGGTGATGGATCAATTTATCATGATTACAAAGTACATAAAAATAATTTAATTAAACAACTAAGACTTAAATGGGAAATCTCAAGCTTGCAAAGATATTTAGATAACAAAATGATCCCAAGAGGATTAAGATTAAGAAAGAGACCGGGTAATAATTTAGACAATCCTCTCACTGAAAACTTTAAGACAAAATGGGAAAAACATCTTTCTGATTGCTCTTTTGGTTTAATGAAATTAATATTAAATGAAAATCAATTAAAGCTTGATGTAGTTATTGAGCAGATTGAGCAATCAGAACTAGCATTTAACAAATGGAATGAGAAGGATGAATTTAAAAGATTAAAAGATGAATTGACTATGGAAACTAGGAAATTACAGGAAGAAACTAAATCTAGAAAAAGAAGGAAATTTTTACGTGATTTATTAGATTATAAAGAAGATAAAGTCTATGAATATGCGGGGAGAAATTCTTCTGGCTCATCAGAATCAGATAGATCTGAGAAAGATAATTTTGGCAATAGGGGCAGACGTTTCCGCAGGAGGGGGAATTTTTTAGAGCAGAGGAGACAACTCAGAAAACCAAAAGAAGGAGAAGGGGTAGAAAGCACAAAAAAGGACGATGGAAAGAAAGGGGGTTACCTACTACGGAGCTCACAAACGGTGGAGAAATAATTCCTGATGATAATAACACAATGGAAGTGGTTAACCTCTCAAAAATTTTTTTAAATGAAGATCATCTTAAACTGTTAAAGAGAGGTTTAAGTTTCTGCCCAACTAATAAAGCAGATAAATTTGTAATTACTAAAGATCTCCATCTGTTTGCGAGACGAGTAGTATTAAAAAGAATCTATGCAAATAGAGGTGATATGACTAAACTTGATATGCATGACCAGCAATCCCTGTTAGATTTAGAGAAACTTTTGACAGAATCTGAAGGGGGTGAAGTAAGTGAATCTTTGAATATTGGTTTTAGCAATTTGAAACCTAAGTCATTATATATGCCTTCTCTCTCAATGGTATCCAATGTTGCAAATTTTGTGAAACTAGTGGAAATTGACATTAAAAATATGATGGACACCTCAGGAAATCATGACAATTTGGATGCCACTGAGAGAACCGCATTGTTTGATTTGATGAATGACGGTACAATCACAATTAAGCCATCCGATAAGGGTGGGAACGTGGTACTACTGGATCATCAAGATTATGTTAAGGAATGCAAAAGACAGTTACAGGTAGTGACTCAATATGAGAAACTACGAAGGGATCCTACCAATATGTATAAAGAGATTTTGGATTGCCTTTTGAGACTAGCCTATAGAGAGGGCTGTATCAATAACTGAACTTAAATTTATGATGACTGATTTTCCAGTGGTACCGACGTTCTACACCATACCCAAACTTCATAAGAATATCATTCCACCCCCCGGGAGGCCAATAGTATCAGGCCAACAAGGCCTCTGAAAATGTAGGGAAATATATTGACTGGTGTCTCAGGCCCTTTCTATCTAGCCTCCCTTCATATGTTCAGGATACCAGAGATGTACTTAAAAAACTGGATAATCTGGTTATCTCCCCTAATGCCCTCTTAGTATCAATAGATGTAGAATCCTTGTATTCTTCCATCCCCCACCAACTTGGTCTGAAAGTTATAAGATACTTTTTAACACAACATGGTAGTAAGTATGAAAATCATACCAATTTTGTTATTGTGTTACTCCAATTTTTATTGGAACATAATTATTTCATATTTGATGAAGTATATTACAGACAAATTTTGGGAACAGCAATGGGGGCATGTTGTGCCCCCACATATGCTTGTTTATACCTTGGAAAGTGGGAGATGGAAAATATTTTGGATTCTCCTATACAATTTGCTAATAAAATTGATCTGTGAATCAGATATATTGACGACGCCCTATTACTATGGAATGAAACAGTTGATGAACTAAATGAATTTATGGCTAACTTGAACCAGAATGAATGGAACCTAAAATTTACATATTCATACAGTGATAGCGAATTGACTTTTCTAGATTTGAGAATTACTAAAATGAATGATCAATTAGTTACTGAGTCATATAGGAAGCCCACAGCAGCCAATACTTTATTACAGGCAGATAGCCATCATCCACCATCTCAAATTAATTCTATCCCTATTGGTCAGTTTTTAAGGCATCGAAGAAACTGTTCAACTACAGCTAAATTTCGAGAGCATGCCTATGATCAAAAAGTGAGATTCCAAAAACGTGGCTATCCTACTAATAGTATTAATAATGGATTTCAGCGAGCCTATAAGACACCAAGAGAACAGCTACTGTATGGGAATACCAAACAAAAAGAAAACATTGTAAGATTTATTTCTACTTACAATGACAAATGGTTAGATATTAGGTCTATTCTAAATAAACATTGGAAAGTATTAACTATTGACAATGAGGTAAGAAAATTTTTAGGAACTAATCCGTCTCTAACAGCCTGTAGGGCACCTTCTTTGAAGGACAAACTAGTCCATAGTCATTTCGTTAATCCTCAAACAAGTATGAAACAAAATTGGCTGAGTAAAAGAAAATACAGCAGTGGCTCATTCACATGTGGTAAATGCATTGTATGCAAATTTATGATGAAAGGAAATAAAGTCTCTAACACTGAGGGTAAAACTTTCAGAATTAAGGGACACATTACATGTAAAAGTGAGGGGGTTGTCTATCTTGTGTCCTGCTCTTGTCCAAAATTTTATATCGGAAAAACGTATAGAGAGCTACATGAAAGAATCAAGGAACACTGTAGGGACATTTTGAAAGAAAGGATCAAAACAAGTGGAGTAGCTAGACATTTTGCGGAGTGCCACAATAGTAGTGATGCAACTTTCAGATGGATGGGCTTAGAGTTGATTAATCTAAAATCTAGAGGTGGTGATATTGATAATCGTTTGTTGAAAGCTGAATGTAAATGGATTTTTAATTTGAATTCCCTACAGCCAATGGGACTCAACGAAGAGATAAACTATGCACCATTCCTCAATGATTAAGGATGAAAATTAATTATTACTTTTATAGGTACAGTGTTTCAAAAATGTTTATTTTTTTAAATTTTTACTTATTTTTCAAAATTATTTAGTTTATTCATTATTTTTTACGTTTTTTTGCTGATTGTGTTTAGCACTCCACTGTAGTATAAATGTATTTAAAATAAGTGAGAGGTTAGGCATGAGGACTTAGGCAATATTAGTATTAGGATCAAATTAAATGGTTACTCAGTCACCAATGATTCCCACTCCTTGCTATGCAAAGCTTTGATTTGAGTGTCTTTGTTGAGCACAGAGAGCACTGACAGTTTATGTTTACCAATTTCACCGTAGGCCAATACGAGAATTTTACTTTGAATAAAAGGCAGTACTATGTCCTCAGGTAATCATGACGCTTGAGAAAGCCTGAACACTAACAGGTGAAACGTACGTTGCGTGAAGCAATTGCTACGCCCACTGGGAATTCAATGCGGGCTGTAGCATCTTGATGTTTGGAGCGATGTTACTTTGTTGCAAATTCTGATGGGTAATGCTAATTACTGGATACAACCGATAAAGAAAGAAGCCCCACCCGGCTACTGTGAATATACTGACAGCACCCAAGGCGCTTGGTGAATGCTGTGCAAAGCCGACGACGTAAGTGATCAGTGTGCAGTACCCAACTAGAAGGTTGACGGCAGGAGAGCCGACTGCAGCACAAGGATCTAAACACGTTTAACTGGGCAAGTAATCGTAGGTTAACACTGGAGGAAGTTGATCGCAAGTCTGGTGAGACAAATTGTGACTGTGTTAACTCCGTAACTGACCAAAGTTATTTTTTTTTGCTTGGGACTGGGACTATCTGGTAATGGTTTACAAGATGGCAGTAATTATACTGCTACATTTGGGACACTGAATTAATTTGTCTCTATCGGTTGCTCATCTGGAGCTGTTTTCAAGTTTTTGTCACACACTTGATATGCTAAATTGATTGCATTTCTTTATAAGTTTTCTATGCATACATAATATGTGATATTAGGCCTTGGGGTGCCACATTATTTGCACTAAGTCTTTGCTCCTATGTATTTATATAAGTTAACTGTCAGTTGTCTCTGGCTTTTCTATATATAAAAACAATTTTGAATTTTGAAAACTGTTTGGGCTTGTCTCTCCTTTCTATGACACAGTATGTGGAGTAATTTAGCTGGAAATAGGTTTTGTGCTGGCTATAATCTACTTTTGATTCTTCAACGATAACAATATATATATATATATATATATATATATATATATATATATATATATATATATATATATATATATATATATATATATATGTGTATCCAAAACACCAGAACTCGCCCACAAAGGAAAACTGCCTGGGTGCAAATTTGTAGAAGATATGCAGCCAAAAGAAAATGCACTCTCAGGACTTTCATAAACAGGTTACTTTTATTTCTGTAACGTTTTCGGAGGTCTTGCCTCCTTCATCAGCATGAATAAAGTGAAAACAGACTCTTAAATAGTGACATACTCACTCCAAATCATTTCAAACCACTATCTTCACTGGCGCCAAAATTACCGGTGTTGGACCGCATAGTGCGTTCCAAATGTGCTAAGTGGCGGAAGTAGTGCGCCAAACTACTTCCGGTTGTCAAAATTCTGTAGCCGTAAAAAATCTGCTTAATATGTGTTAATGCCATTATTGTAAAACCATTATGGCATATTATCTTAGAAACATAACAAACTCTTAACGTGCAAAAGATTGTGCTATTACACTAAATAGTGATAGTAAGTGTGACAGCCGCTTGTTGCCATGACAACCTAAACAACGCTAGAATGTAACCCTGTTAGAAATACAGGAACAGACTAGCAGTAATTATCTTTCAAGGTATATCACAGAGTGTGTCAAAGCCAGCATGCTGCTCGACTACAATATGTGTATTTAAGGAAAGTGTATGTATTGAAAAAAAGGGAGGTGAAAAGATCTACTTATGAGTCGCGCTAGCTGGCATATTGTACTATATACATGTTGCTGTGTTAACTTATATTGAGGATATTAAGCCAGTCTACCCAATATTCATTGAGGAGTCTCATATGGAGATGTATGCCTCCGATGTATTGCCTTCAATGTGTAAACGACTAACATACTAAAAAATATCATTTATCTGGGATCTCCCCATTGTCATGAGCTATTGACATGCATACTATTCATACCTTCCGTCAACACACCTTATTTACCTAAAATAAAAAAAAAAAATTTGGTGAATTTGTACAACTCAAATACTTCTTATTGAGTGATGAGGTTATATATTTACACCATATTTAATTTCCATACTAAAGCTATGGGGGTCATATATAGCATATTCCACTTCCAAATGGGTGCAAAATTTGCAGAGAGGGGCTACAATACACAATATATCAGTCAGATGATGAAGGAAGTGTCACAAGTAACACAAGCACAACTACTGGCCCAAGAACCCAGACAAACCAGGGATGACAAAATCATACTGGCAACTACATTTTCTCCTAGTACCAGAAATGCTGGACTTTCTTTAAGGACACATTGGCCTATTGTTTCCACTGATCCAAAATTACAGTTTAGTAAACATCTTACGCCCATGGTTGGTTACAGGAGGGGTACAAATCTGCGAGACTTATTAGTCAAGACTGACTCGAAGGCAAGTTATAATCCCAGGACACATACCAACATCAGAGGATCCTATCGATGCCTAGGATGTACTACCTGTAATGGACTTATAAGTACCAGAACATTTAATCATCCCCACACCAACAGGCAGTTCCATATACGACATTCGATCACCTGCACAACCACGTTTGTCATCTACTTATTGGTGTGCCCATGCTCTTGGCATTATGTCGGTAAAACGACAGGTACCCTGAGAGAAAGGATGGCCAATCATCGGCATGCCATAAGGTCGGCTCACAAGTCCGGGGAATCGGATCAACCTGTAGCGAGACACTGTGCAGAACACAGACATTCGGTGGCATCAATAAGATACACACTTATTGATCATGTACCCCCACTAGATAGAGGGGGAGACAGAGGTAAAATACTTATGCAACGGGAGGCACAATGGATGTACCGACTGGGTACCATTTACCCAGGTGGGCTCAATACCACCCCTGACTTCAAGGCTTTGATGTAATGTGGCTATACAGTGTGATACAATTGCAGGGTACGGCACCTAGACTATCATGACTCTGTGGGCCACATGGTCGGCGTGCCTCGTTCTAGGGGTGCTCCTAACCACGTTGGCAAACAGCACCAGGGATAGGAGTCTTTGGTATTTCTAATACCTGTGTGGAAGTCGGATAGTGGTTCCTTGGAGTTACCAGGTTTTTTACACACATAGCTCAAATAACATTACACATATTCAAAGCTGGACACTAGATCCTCAAGTATGTTAGGAAGAAGAAATAACAACAGAAGAGGACCAGTATTGAACATTATAACATGGACAATAATTTGATGGTTGAACAACCAGGGGAACACAATGCATATTAAGCATTCGATCCTAAAGGCCACGTTAACCTAGAGGACTAGGGTGTAACCGCAGACACCGAAAAATGCACAGAAATAAACACAGAGCGGGTCATCATATATATATTCAGAAGTAAATGACCAGGCGCTCTTTATTCTGCATACATGAGAATCATGGACTTTTAGAGCTAAATCAATCCCGAGTGGGATATCGTTGAAGTCAATGGAAAGACCGCTATATCAATTGTTTTTATTTTTATTTGTATTTGTGTTAACTTGTTTGGAGCGCTTTGATAGTGAGTGAATGGGGGCATTGCTAGCCACAAGATGG
>NC_069503.1:20813275-20855775 GCF_027579735.1 Bombina bombina | reverse complement strand
AATATTGCCCTTGTTAAAGGTATAGAGTTCATTAAATACTGGCTCAACAAAATCACTGACATCCAAGAACCTAAGAAATAATTTATCATTGAAGCCATTAGATTTGTCCTGGAAAATAATTATTTCAAATTCAACAATGAATTCTTACAGGTGGGGGGCACAGCAATGGGGACAACATTTGCCCCTAGTTATGCCAACCTGTATATAGGCCTATGAAAGAAAACACATATGGCATAACAAACCTTCTGAAACTAATATCATAAAAATAGAGAGATTCATAGATGACATTATATTAATTTGGGAGGGAGATGAGATAACTTTTCAGAAATTGCTAAAATACATTATTGAGAATGAGTTTAATCTCACATTCACGGATAAAATACACAACAAAGAAATAGAATTTCTGGATCTAATCTTCTATACAGTAAACAAAGAGATTCTAACAAAACTATATAGAAAACCCACAGTAATGGCTATCTGAAAGCATGCAGTGGCCATCATCCAAAATGGGTACAGAACATACCCTTTGGACAGTTCCAGAGATTAAAAAGAAAATGTTTTGATAAGAACTTCAATGAGGAAGCAAACCTACTCAAGGAAAAACTACTAGTCAAAGGCTATAAAAGAGAAAAAATTCAGACAACTAATGAGAAAGTTAGCAAAATGAACAGAAAAGATCTCTTAAAATAAAAAAAGAGAAGAAAGAAGGGGAAACAAAAAGTAGCCCTTATTACTACATATAATGAGGGAGCAACAGATATACAAAAGATCCTAGACAAACACTGGCATATATTACAACAGCCTTTTTAAAGGAAATAACCGGAACAAAACCACAAATTATATACAGAAAAAACAATAATCATTCCTAGCAAACTGAAAACAATAAAACATAATAGAAAACAGGGCAATTGGCTGGACAAAACAACAAAAGGTTTTTTCAAGTGTAATAGATTAAATTGTATAGCATGTGCACACCACTACAATAAGAATAAACCCACTAAACATGTAATCTCCACCTCCAATAATAAGAAATATAAAATAGAAACATTAGTAAATTACAGGACAGATCATGTAGTCTACTTACTAGACTGTGATTGCAAATTACAATACACAGGGCGTACGATTAGACCTTAAAAAAAGAGTCTTAGAACACATAAAAAATATTGAAAATGGGGAAAAGAAGCATAGTCTATCGGACCACTTCAGATTACATCACAGGCAAGACCATAGTGGTCTAAAAGGAACAATCCTAGAACATGTAAAAGACCCTCCAGAAGGAATAAGTAGAGAAGTATTCCTGAGAAGAAGGGAAACCTTCTGGATACATAAAATGGGAACAATGTGTCCTAAAGGTCTGAATAAAGATATAGATCTAGCAGCATATCTGACCAATTAATACATTCTTCTGCTCAACAAAAATATATTTAACAGAGAAAGTAGCACAGCATAGATATAGAACACTGGAGTAAAAATACTACACCAGCTCTTCTTACATACGGCATATTATATAAGTGTCCACAAATAGAACCCCCCTCCCTCTCTCTTCCCTCTTTATTTGGTTTAATGTCCCAATCAAACACCATTGGACATATCCTGTAAAATTGATTTTATTTACTTGTATGAAAAAATGAGACTAACCCTGAGAATTGACCCTCTTTTATCTATGTTTTTAATGTAAGATTTGTGTAATATCCTATATACACATATCTATACAGCTTGCAAAATGTACACCATAGTATTGGACATAATTTGTCAAATGTATTTGATTTACCTGCATGAAAAAAAATGAGACTAGGCCTGAGAATGGACCCCCTCTATCTATGCTTTTAATGTAAGATCTGTGCAATATCCTATATACACATACAGCTTGTAAAATGTACACCATAAATAAGTTCAGGAATAGGTGAATGTCAATAAGTGTATTGTACGATACGGACCCTCTTTTTTTTCTATGTACTTAAATATATGTTTTTTTTATTATCAAAGGTGCATTAACTCATCCATCATCACATACTGAGATACACATAGGTCCCAATTGGATAAGTATATCCTAGATATATAGACATTCCTGAATATCACTACGCTCTTTAATATATTCTTGGAAATCCAGATTTATAACCCATTTTTTAACTTAAACTATTGTAACTTTTAACCAACAGGTGTATAGATTCTCATTACCATGCATGTTAAGGTCCATTTCATGGTCATTTTTTAGTAGACAATGATATTCCTGTGAAGCGATATCGAGTCTTAGAAATAACAGACAAACGCAAAAACATTATCCGATCACATAAGGTACACACAGATGCAATATTAGAATGAACCAATCACAGGAGAGCAAAGGAACAACTCCTCCTACTCCTTAAAACTAGAAAATAATTTGCACGTAGTCTGTGACAAATCAAGTCACCAACCAACCATTGGGGGGGCTTGCCGCCACCTCCCTATTCTTATACCGGAACTGCGACAATTATAATTTAGAACCCTCTGAGGAAGAAGGACATAATGAAAGTCCTTTGAAACTCATAAGGGAAAAAATTTGACCAGCACCATAGCACTGTTCAGAGCTAGGCGTACTTTTTATACAAACTAGACTTTAATTACTCTTTACGAATGGATTAGTTATCAGAGAACCGTCAGGAGAAGGTTATTTTCAAAGCCAAAACATACCTCATCTTTTAACTACTGTGTTTTAAACTCCAATAAAACTCTATTACACTATTCTTTGCTTCTATCGAGGTGTTTGTTCACATATTGTTGTCATTTTGCATGAGAGGAAACGGTGAACAAGCATGTATACTTCAGGAGAAAGCACTACCATACTTGAAGAGGAGGAGCTAACCCACACCCCTCAGGACAGCACAAAGTGTTATCTTTGGAGGTCTCTCCCTCACAGATGCAGCAACTTTCCATCCATATGCCCACTGGGGGAATCTACCTTTTTTTCTTCTTAAACGGGAAGAGTCCACAGCTGCATTCATTACTTTTGGGAATTCAGAACCTGGCTACCAGGAGGAGGCAGACACCCCAACCAAAGGCTTAAATACTCCTCCCAATATCCTCATCCCCTGTCATACATTACCTTTTCGTCACAGGAGGTTGGCAGAGAAGTGTCAGAAGTTTTGGGATAGTTTCTGTCAGCCTCTCAGTGAGAGCATAGATGAAAATTAGTGTCCGGAGATGCAGGGAGTGTCATCTCTGCAAAACCATCCCGACTCATATTAACAGCTCCTTGGCAATCAGCGTTGACTAGTTTCGCTGCCTGCCTTTATTCACTCAAGTTCATGTCAGAAGCGATGCTACTATCTGTCACACTTGAAGGGCCGTGTTCATGTTCCACGGCGTAGATTCCGGTAAAATCGTTTAATTTTATTCAATGTGATTGTAATGTTAAATGAAAGAAGACAGGGTCCCAGTGGGAATCCTTTATCTTATGGAATCAAGGGTTAATATCTCCTGTGCAGGTTTTTTTGAACAGAGGGGACTTTAATCATGTTTGTTATATGATTCCGTCTGCTAATGTGTAGTGTTTCTTGGGCTCAGGGCTTTTCGGAACATAACGGCCTTATCATTAGTCTGCGCGGTCCTTTGGACTGGCGCTCCGTTTTTGCAAAACTTTCACTGTGCACCGTGTGACCAGAGGTCACGTCTTAATCCATTTCTGTATCTTGACCGAGTGACGATGGAGAGAATCTGTTCGTTAGTGTCTGGTTCACAGGAGATGGTGAGTGCCCCAGTTATTGGAGGTGTGTCAGGGTATCTGTAAGTAACATTAAATAAACTACAGATATATCATAGATATTTAATATTTAATTTTGTAGCTAAAATTCCAATGTGATATGAGAGAGTCTTGGCTGGGTAAAACAACCCCCATTCTTCTTGCTCTGAAACATTTTTTTTTTTTTTTTTTAATAATTTTTATTAAGGGTTTTTCAAAATGACAACATAAAACCATGACATATACATATCACAAAACATAGCAGTGATTGTCTTAACAACAATATGACAGGAAAAGAAAACATAACATGAATGTCAAAATATTTCTGAAACCCTCCTTTTATGTTTTTTATAGGATACTGTGAGTAGCTATTATTCCAGGCCATAGTGGTAAAAGACGCTCTAAAAGAGCACTGTAGCTACTAGATAGACCCAATTTATTATGAACTAATTCGTCATATAATTGAATGCTTCTTATTGTTAAGGGCAGGGTCATGATATCAAGAGCAAAATAAAGAGCAAGGGGGAAATTAGGGAAATGTCAGCGGGTAAGCACCGCTTATACAAATAATTTTTCTATGTAATTATATTATTACATACTTAAGTTATTTGATTGAAATAATAGGGATAGCAATGTAACTAGCTATGGTCAACAACAATGGGGGGGGCGGAAGACCATAGAGATGTTAGTTGACTAGGTCCATTATTGATTATAAAATAATGCGTGGCGTGCAAGACTAAGCTATACGGGAGTTAATAAATTTACGGATATCCCATATCATATAAGTGGTTTAACAAAAGTTGGGATTTTCCCCTAATAGGACATATTTGTATAAGCCTGGCATAAGGTCAAGGCACATAGAAGGTTATTTGAAGTATTTATGTTATAAGCACCAATAAACCTATAGGTAATGCACAATAACCATAGATGTCATGGGCCATAATGATTATAAGGAGTATGTGTGGGCGGAATTATATATCATAAAGCTTAAGTCGACATTAGCAAAAGAAAAACACCTTATATAGGAGTAACCCTGTCTAGCTTGGGAACTCCAGTTTGTAGGATACTAGCGATAAGATATTTAGTAACATCTCTAAAATATATAGAGTAACATATGACATCACAGTATTACATAACTTTGCGAGAGAGAGTTGTCCTTGGACTAATAATAAATAGTTAATATAGAACAGTGGTAGTAATTATAACTTATGCAAACAAAATGACTGTTATATCTGTTATAGGTGGGAGCAAAACGATTATAAGGTACAACCATATAGTGAGTAGAATGGTTCCACAGAGACATAGAGGTGTAGAAAAAATGCATATGAATATTAGTGAGCTCTGAATACACTATCAGCCTATCAATGAATTCCGTTATTAATATATGTAGAGGTGTGTGATGTCCTGTTTTATGCAGGAACTTATGCAGTGTTCTTAAATTAAGGGTTTGTTGCTCTTTTAATGAATAAAACAGGCAGTATGATTTGAACTACCTGTTAGATCACTGGTGAGACTTTTACTGATAGAAAACTTCGTAGATGCCAAACAGAAGCAAGGCATATTTGAGTAGAAACAATTGTTGCAATATAAGTAAGGAACATAAGCAAACAGTTCAGAATAATGATAGAGGTAATATGTATTTTGATACACTTTGTGAAAGCATCAGTAGTTGATTCTTGTTGTAGCAATTCTCAGAAATGACTTCACGCACTCACACACTCATACATAAAATATATACAGCACAGACAGACTATGGTAGTAACCGGTAGATTCAGCAAGGTAATGCGGATGTTTTCCAGAGAGTGACAAGGTAAGAACAGATCCTTTGTAAATGGATTAAATATTACCTTAAGTTTGAAGGGAGCGGTTTTACCTCTGTGACCGGTATACAGCGTTAGTGTGAGTGCGGCTTCCGGAAGGATCCGGTGCTCCTTGATTCGGTTTGAAGAAAAATTATAATTCCGGTAGAATGAGAAAATAACTTTGAAAGTAAAGTGTACAACAAAATATCCTAGCTTACTACTCCTGTTCAGAGAGAAAGAAATTGAAGCAAGTTAGATATTATCAAAAGTAGAATCACAGCAGTAGGGATGCGATCAGATAAGCTGCAAAGAGAAAACAATTTTCAGGCAAGGAATGATGGTTCAGGTGTGCCTGATATAGGGTGGAGGAAAGGTAGGCGGGATATACCTTAAAGGTATATCACACACTCCCCCCGCTAAGGGGTCCCCCAATTGACGAGAGGGATGGCTTCAAAGGATACCTGCGATGAAAAGATCTAATTAGATGGGGAGCAGAAATGTCAGTGCTACGATGCCAAGAATTGTCCTCAGGACCAAAACCTTTCCATTTTAACAAGTACTCTAAGTGATGATTCTTGATCCTAGAATCTAGAATATGTTCCACCTCAAATTCATCGTGGTCATCTATTTGTAACGCAGTTGGAGTCTGAAGACTGGATTGTACAGTAGAAGTATAAGGTTTAATCAGAGATACATGTATAGTGGGATGAATCCTATAAGCTGCAGGAAGAGTTAAACATACTGTCATAGGGTTCAAAATTTTATTGATTACAAAAGGTCCAATGTATTGGTTTGCCAATTTCTTAGAGGGTACATGTAGTTTTAGATTCTTTACAGATAGTAACACTTTGTCACCCACTTTATAGACTGGACTGGGTCTGTGACGTTTATCATAATAAGCTTTCTAGTAATTCTTTGCATCAGATAAATGTTTTTTGACTTGGGCTAGTCTTGCTTCTAGTTGTAAAGAATAGTCTTTAGCAGCTGGTGAGTTTACGTCAGTTTTAGATAGTGTCAAAGTTGTCGGATGATAGCCATAGGTTACATAGAACGGTGTCATTTTTGTTGAGGATGATACTGAATTGTTGTAAGAGAATTCCGCCATTGATAAATAATCTATCCAATCATCTTGCAAATGGGAAATGTAACAACGAAGATATTGTTCTAATGTTTGGTTTAGTTTCTCAGTCATCCCATTGGTTTGGGGATGGAAAGCTGTTGAGTATCTTGGTGTAATTTTTAATAAATTTGCATAATGATCTCCAAAAAGATGAGGTGAATTGTGTACCTCTATCTGTTATAATATCAGTGGGTAGTCCATGAAGTTTCACTATGTGGTTAAGAAAAACATTAGCTGTAGTAAAAGCTGAAGGTAACCTTTTTAGGGGTATAAAATGTCCCAACTTTGTTAGATGATCTATGACAACTAATATAGTGTTAAAGTTCCTTGATTTTGGTAGCTCTACAATAAAGTCCATCGAGATCATGGACCAGGGTTTATCCGGAACTGGCAATGGGGTCAACAATCCGATGGGCCCTTTATGATCTATTTTATTTCTAGCACAAATGTCACAGGAATTGACATAATCTTGAATGGTTTGATTCATTTGAGGCCACCAAAAGTTTCTTCTTGTTTTTTTCAATGGTTTTTTGTATTCCGGTATGACCGGATAAAGGTTCGTCATGAGTGTGTTTCAATATTTGTTTTCTTAATGAACTGGGTATATACAATTGATTTTTATGGTTTATTAAACCAGTATTTAAGTTTTTGTGACAGGATTTAGGTGTATTGGTTTCTTTTTCTTGTGCCCTTTTAATCTCTTCCTCTAGAGGTGTTAGGGCTCCAATAAATTTTTCGATTGGTACTATTGGAGTCATGGTCTCTTGAGGTGTCATTTCCTGTACTCTGGATAATGCATCAGCCTTGGTATTCAGACTTCCTGGTCGGTAAGTGATCAAGAAATTGAACCTATCTAAGAATAAAGACCATCTTACTTGTCTGGAAGTTAGAGTTTTACTTTTCTTCAAATATTCCAGATTCTTATGATCTGTGAAGATTTTAAATGGTTTTTGTGTACCTTCCAGTAAGTGCCTCCATTGTTCGAGGGATACTTTGATAGCAAGGAGTTCTTTATCTCCTATACTATAATTATTTTCTGCAGGTGTGAATCTTCTTGAATAATAAGCTACAGGAAATAATTCTGATTTGTTGTCTACTTGTTGAGATAGAACTGCTCCTATACCTGAACTTGAGGCATCTACCTCTAACACATATTGCAGCTCAGGATCTGGCATGTGTAAAATGGGGGCTTTGGAAAATTGCCCCTTTAAGTAGTCAAAAGCTAATTGGGCCTGTTCGGTCCATTTATATCTTTGTTTCTTACTAGTCAACTGAGTTAAGGGCTTTACTATATCAGAAAAGTTTTTTATAAACTTTCGATAGTAATTGGCAAAGCCAATAAAACGTTGTAGTGCACGAACTGATTTTGGTGTAGGCCATTCTAGTACAGATGAAACTTTATCTGGATCCATTTGGATCCTGTTAGGAGTTATTATGTATCCCAGGAATTTGATTTTGTTCACATGAAATAAACACTTTTCATGTTTGGCATATAACTTGTGTTCCTTCAATCGCATTAAGACCCAACGTACATGTCTTTCGTGTTCCTGTTCTGTCTTGGAATAAATTAGAATGTCATCTAAATACACTATAACACAAATATCCATTAGATCTCGGAAGATTTCATTAATAAAGTGTTGGAAAGTGGCTGGAGCATTGCTCAATCCAAAAGGCATTACGTTGTATTGGTATAACCCATATCGAGTCCGAAAAGCGGTCTTCCATTCGTCACCTTTCTTCATTCTGATAAGGTTATATGCCCCTTTTAAATCTAATTTAGTAAATATTTGTGCTCCTTTTAACCGTTCTATTATCTCTGGTATTAGTGGTAATGGATACCTGTTTTTTATGGTTATGGAGTTTAAAGCCCTGTAATCAATTATAGGCCTTAGAGTGCCATCTTTGTTTTTTACCAAAAACATGCCTGCTGCAGCAGGGGATGTGGAGTGAGATATGAATCCCTTTCTCAGGTTGTCATCCAAATAGGACCTTAAATACACTAACTCATCTTGTGATAGAGGATAGATCTTCCCATGTGGTATTGGTGACCCTGGAATTATATCTATAGGGCAATCGAAGCTTCTGTGGGGTGGTAAATTCTCTGCTTCTTTCAAATTGAAGACCTCTGCCAAATCCTGATATATCCCTGGTATCCCAGTCTCAGATGATGATAAAATACTATGAGGGTAACAGGTGTTTAGGCAATATGTTGAGTCTAGTGTAAGTTTTGAATGTTCCCAATCTATTTTGGGATTATGTTTTTGCAGCCAACTATATCCTAAAATAATAGTATGTAGTGATATGGGGATCACATCAAATGTAATATATTCTGTGTGCCCATTGTTTATCATTGTAAGCAAAGGTATTGTTTGGTGTGTAATGGGTCCCTTATTTATTAAAGTACCATCGATTGATTTAACAAACACAGGGTTCTGCTTGCAAACAAGAGGAATTTTATTATTTACAATATATACAGAATCAATGTAGTTCCCAGATGCACCTGAGTCAATCAATGCCTTGGAGTGTATATTGTCCTGATCCCACTGCAAAGAGAGAGGTAAAGTCAATTGCATTGTATCTGAGATATGATATATGTTTTGATAACCTGTTTTCTTACCCTTCTTTTGTCTTTGTAATGAAGGACAGCTTGAGACGTTATGTTCCTTTTGTCCACAGTATAAACATAAGTTTTCTAATCTTCTTCTCATTTTTTCCTCATTACTTAGTGGCCCCTTGATAGTGCCTATCTCCATAGGGGTTACACTACCTTGATGTTTCTCAGATGTTGTAGGATAGGTAACCTGGCGCCTGGGTATTGTGTCTGAAGTGAATCTCTCTGCTCGCCGTTCCCTGAGTCTTCTATCTATGGATGTGCTTAATTTTATAAGTGCTGGAAGAGTATCAGGCATTTCCTGGCGAGACAGTTCATCCTTAAGGTTTTCAGATAGGCCCAGCCTAAACTGATTCTTAAGGCTAACTTGGTTCCATAGTGAGTCTGTTGCCCACATTTGAAATTCAGTTGTGTACTCCTCCACCGTGCGCTTACCCTGTTTGAGTGTGCGTAGTTTAGATTCTGCAGTGATTTGTGTATCTGTGTCTTCATATAAATTAGACATAGCTTGGAAGAAATCCTGTAGTGAATCCAAAATTGGGTCATTATTTTCATAAAACCTGTTAGCCCAGGTTCTAGGCTCTCCCTGTAGAAATGAAATAGTGGTGCAAACCCTGATGCGGTCTGAATAATATGTGCGGGGTCTCATGGTAAAAAGAAGTTTACAAGCAGTCTTGAAATCTCTGAATTCATGTCTTTTACCAGTGAAAGGTTGAGGGTATTGAATATGGGGTTCCGGTACATCAGTACTTTTATGAGTCATATATTCTTTAACAATAGCTTTTAATGCGGTATTATCTGCTTGTACTTCTGTTAAACCTTGTGCAAGATAATCTAATTTTCTTTGTATGTTAGAGAACTCAGTTTTAATTTCATTTGCATCCATGATAACAAAGTTTTGTTTACCAGTAACAAACCCTTAGAACACTGTGGCCTGAAAATTATGTGATGTCCTGTTTTATGCAGGAACTTATGCAGTGTTCTTAAATTAAGGGTTTGTTGCTCTTTTAATGAATAAAACAGGCAGTATGAAGAAAACTTCGTAGATGCCAAACAGAAGCAAGGCATATTTGAGTAGAAACAATTGTTGCAATATAAGTAAGGAACATAAGCAAACAGTTCAGAATAATGATAGAGGTAATATGTATTTTGATACACTTTGTGAAAGCATCAGTAGTTGATTCTTGTTGTAGCAATTCTCAGAAATGACTTCACGCACTCACACACTCATACATAAAATATATACAGCACAGACAGACTATGGTAGTAACCGGTAGATTCAGCATGGTAATGCGGATGTTTTCCAGAGAGTGACAAGTAAGAACAGATCCTTTGTAAATGGATTAAATATTACCTTAAGTTTGAAGGGAGCGGTTTTACCTCTGTGACCGGTATACAGCGTTAGTGTGAGTGCGGCTTCCGGAACGCTGCAAGTAGATCCGGTGCTCCTTGATTCGGTTTGAAGAAAAATTATAATTCCGGTAGAATGAGAAAATAACTTTGAAAGTAAAGTGTACAACAAAATATCCTAGCTTACTACTCCTGTTCAGAGAGAAAGAAATTGAAGCAAGTTAGATATTATCAAAAGTAGAATCACAGCAGTAGGGATGCGATCAGATAAGCTGCAAAGAGAAAACAATTTTCAGGCAAGGAATGATGGTTCAGGTGTGCCTGATATAGATAGGGTGGAGGAAAGGTAGGCGGGATATACCTTAAAGGTATATCACAAGGTGACATATGTACTAAACTGAATGGAGAGTAAACCTTCTAATTATAAGACTAATAAACAGAGATGGGTTTAGTAGTAAAAGGTAGCTATCTACTATATCGCGATAGCACTGTAAAACAGTTGTTAGCCAGTATGTGCATATATTTATATATCAATCCTAAATGCTATTGTATAATAAATACTACATCTAGTCTTAAGCTAAGCCGGGCATAAATCTAACATTTATATTCAGGTTAGTTATGATTCAAATGCAAACTTGGAACCTTTGATACATACAGAACATGGTATTAAACTACAGCACGATACAAGAGGAACTAAAAGTGAAATACATGGTATAGGTCAGCCACTGGTATAAGTCAGATATTATACTACTGGGGCTTTAACAAACCTTTTGGAGCATGTATATGAATATAAAGCATCTTAATACAATATTTAACAGAATTGGTAAATGCTATGAAAACTGTGGAGGGATAAACAGACGTGGTCTAAGCTAGTGCTGTTCTAACTGGGAAAGGGAAATTGGCCATAGAACAGCTAAATAGCCACAACTGGAGCTTAGAAAACACCACATTATACAGTTTAAGCATGGTCAAACATATGACCTTCAAATTTTACAATGAATCCTCTATGGCATATAAGAGAACTAGGCCCCACAACAGAACTATGCAGAATTAGATGTCCTGAAATATGCAAGAAATAGGAGCGAGTGGAGGGGAAAAGGGCAAAAATAGATTTGCTATTCTCCAACATCTAATATCCCAAGGGGAGGAGCCGGTAAAGCAAAATAAACTTCACTAACCCCTATTAGCTATACAGAAAAAGAGATATGCTTAGGTTAAGTACAGGCATGCCCTTTTAGGGATCACAGCAGACCCTACTGAGGAATGATAGGGCTTTTAACAGGCTGTCATAAAACAGGAGAAAGATGTTAGAACAAACAGGAGGCCTCAGCAGTGCATTTAATATATTTTCCCTTTTTTTTTTCCCCTTTTCTTCTTCTCTTTCTTCCCTTTTTCTTTTTTTTTTTTCCTTCCTTTTTTTTCTCTCTTTTTTTCTTCTCCCTTTCTTCCCCCTTGCAGAAGACTAATACAAAGGGCAATGTAACGCTAGGTGACAAAAGTATAATAGTGGTCTAGGGAGTTAGGATGTATAGCATTAAAAAACACAGGGTTCCTTATTATCCAAGTAAGTTATATCAGCCCATTGAAAAGAAAGGGCAATGGCCTTAAGATAAAGGACAGCTCTATTTAGCATAAGTTTCATTATAAAGATATAGGGTTAAAGTGTTCCTAAGGGCACAATTGTTCCAAATACATTTTTCCAAAAATTAAGGGAGCATCATAGTAAACATTTCCAAGGGTTAACTTTACATTGAAGATGTAGAACATTGAGGGTAATAAAGTACATGGGGGGCAGTAACAATAAATTCAGAGGTAAAGAACATCAACATTAATAACAATGCAAGCTTACAGCTAAAGAAATACAGTGGTAGTCAGTCTGTAGAGAACAAATGCAATAGATAAGAGGGAACTCTGCAAAGGATGTCAGTGCCAGTTTTGTCGATATCTGCTGCCGTTAAGAAAAAGTCATCCTATACCCCCTTTCTCCAAATAGTTGCTATGGTGTTTATGAAGGCGTTTTCCCAGTGGCTTAATGTTGTCCCACATATGTCCCCATAAACGGAGGGTGTCAGACAAGTGCAATTCTTGTAACCGAACCTCCCTGTGTGAAGTTAACAGAAACTCCGGTCCTGCAAGAGCCTTAGATGAGAGGAGCTTTATAAGCTCTGATGTACTAAGATCGGGTGCTTCCCCCCTATGTAGCAGCAGTGTGTCTCTTAAGTCTGGTAACTCACCGAGGACTAAGTTTTCCTGAATGGAGAGCTGGAGGTCTGCGCAAGATGCGTGTGGAGCGGGACCTGTATTTAGTGATGCGATGTTGAAAGGCTACGACCTAGAGCCAGCCTGTGCCCAATCAACTCCAATGACCGGCCGCATCACTGGAGAGCGAGAGGTTAGTGTCTCTGTGTCCGCCTTAGGAATAGGAAGTTGTGCCGCCATCACATAGTATTCGGAGCATGACAGTTTAATGTATGGGGTTGTCTTGCTATCATGTCGCCTTTCTAGACTAGTTTGCCCCTCGAGATCAGCGGCATAGGGTCCAACTTGCTCCGTCTCTCCACATGAGCCAGATAAGGGCTGTGGTAGAACATTGGTTGTAGTCTCATCTGGTTTGCCGCCATGCTTGCCCCTCAATGTTCTCACGAGGGAACCAAAATATCTATCCATCTTATGTGCCAGCTGTTGTAAGAGATCAGCAATCTCCATCATGGTTCTTGGTCTTTTTCTTTTTTTTTTTTTTTTCCCTTTTCTTTACCCCTTGGAAGATGTTGGTCAATATAAAGGAACTTTGTCCCCTTCAGGGATTCATACGTCTAGGCAGTAATACAGAGTGCTTGCTGATTCTCCGTGTACACTGCTCAGGCTGAGATCTAAAAAGTGCTGAATAGGCCTCAGTATGCAGCGTTGTTGTGTGGTGATTCCTGAATATGTTTAAGCCAGAAAAGGAAAATTACAGGTTTCACTCACTCTTCCAGCAATCAATTTTATTTTATGCGTCTTTTAGAGATGTTAATATAGCATTTTGATTAGTTAATGCTTTAGTTATAGCTGGAGCTCCAAAAAACTGCGTCTGCTAGCTTCAGCTGTTGGCTCCCTTGCTCTGAAACATTTGATCATTAGTTCAGGCAATTTACTTCAAAATACCTTATGGTTACTACCTGGAAATGTGTAATAAGAGTTCCTAATTCTTACAAGAGAGCCTAAAAGTCTGAGACAAGTGACAAGTTTTGTGGGAAAGTGACCATTCACACTTCAATGCAAATTGGTACCTGCGGTGTTTGATAAACATCTGTACTAGCTAACAGAGAGACATGTTTAACCCTGCTAAGTTACAATCCACATTCTCATTTCCAGATAAACTGAAAATGTAAATCATGGTTTTAAAAACATGTGTCCCTTGAAAGCATAGAATGTCTTAAGGATTCAAAATGTCTCAAAATTAATAACAACATTATTTCTTTCATTTCAGACCTGCATCTGGTGTTCCATGTATTCAAAATTTATTAGAAATATTAAATATATTGCATTCTTATTGAGATACAATACAATGCCAAACATCTAAGGGACACATTAGGATATACATGTATATGCTGAATTTAATAAATTGCAATACAGTCAATTTAAAATGTCCAATTTTAATAACCTATTTCTTTATATTTTTCAGGCATCTAATAAGTACATATATAATTGGTGTTTTAAATAATATATGTTTTATACACTCAAAAATAAATATACAGATATGAAATATTAATCTATATGGGATAATAATCCAATATAAATATAATTATATTAAGATGATAACTGAGAAAGTAATTGAATCCATGATGAAAGTTTTATAATCCTTTTAAATCATTTCATAGAAAATATGATTTTAAAAGCATTTTAATATATTATAAGTGGAATATTTTCACGTTTGGTCTTAGAATGATCAGAGAAAATGACACTGTGCGGACCATATATATGAAACATATGATATATTAATACAAGAGGTTATAGTACGTTGCTGCCACCTATAGATCAGGGATGATATCACAGCCAAAAGATAAATGGCTACTCAGGGAGGCATTTCCCAAAATAACCTATGAGATGTTAAGATCCCGGGGCAAATCGGAGACAAGCTCCGCAAGTGCTTCCGAAAGGGCCTATCTTATCGTTTCACCGATGATTAGAATCATAAAGGGAGGGGAGTATCACGTGATATAACCTGAATGCAAAAGGATGGGGGCTGGCTGACTATTTGCTGAACTTTGGACTGTTAACTTGCTGCGTTGGGACACAATCACTATATGCAAAATTGGGCTACCTTTTTATTATCCATATTGCAATACCCTTATTTCATATGAGGTGAAACAAGAAGTTCTGGAAGCTGAAATATCGATTTGGTTATTTTTGGTGAAGTATACGCGATTGATAAATATATCTATAATATTTAAATCAAATGTATTTGGTAACTATAACTAATTACATTTAGTAGATTTAAAAGGGCACTTTGTATTTCAGCTTGCATTCATAATTTTGGCCTCTTTTGTTCTGTAGCTAATTTGTGAATCCCATGTCCAGGGGCATTGGGACGTTTGTTGCGTTGCACTGCCCTTGGTGCTCTCCCCTGTTTGTGGTCACTTGTTGGTTCCTCTGGGGATTAGAACTTCAACCGGTCTTGGGTTCTGGGGGTCTGGCTTTAGCAATGTCTCTTATCTGAGATTCTGACTCCAGACCTGGTTCGGTCTTATGTGGTTCAGCTTTCCGCTTGTCCTTTTGGGACGATTTGGTATCTGTCTGTGGGCTAGTTTTCGGTCCCTCCGGATAGATCCTGCAGTTGTTGTCAGGAGTAGCTATCTATTGTCTATTGGATACTTAGAGAGTGCAAACTAATCACCCGTTAGGGTCTCAAGGCTCTAAGGGAAAGTGGATAGGAGGAGGGGAATTTGATTTCCTTTCTGAACGTTGTGAGGGAGGTGGATTGTCTGAGGTGCAGCAGGAGGGTGTTCCATGTCTTTGCTGCCATGTGGGAGAAGGATCTTCTGCCCGCTGTGGATTTGCTGATGCAGGGGATGACTGAGTGCTTGGTCGGCCGATTGGAGTTGTCTGGCAGGGGTGTAGAAATTTACACGGTGGTTGATGTATTTGGGTCCGATATTGTGTAGGGCCTTGAACACGTGGGTAAGGAGCTTGAAGGTGATTCTCTTGTTGATGGGGAGCCAGTGAAGGTTCCTTAGGTGTTCAGTGATGTGGCATTGGAGAGGGATGTCGAGGATGTGTCTGGCTGAGGCGTTCTGGATACGTTGGAGTCTCTTTTGGAGTTTGATAGTGGAGCTGGCGTAGAGTGCGTTGCCGTAGTCCAACTGGCTGCTGACGAGGGCGTGGGTGACTGTTTTCTTGGTATCGGTAGGGATCCACTTGAAGATTTTTCATAGCAGGTTGAGAATGTGGTAGCATGTTGAGGTGTTGGCACTGATTTTTTGAGCCATGGAGAGTGAGGAGTCCAGGATGAAGCCTAGATTTCTAGATTTCATGCATGGTCAGTTGGGGTTGGAGGGTGACCGAGGGCTGTGGGCCACCAGGAGTCATCCCATGTGGGTTTATTGGGTCCAAGGAGACCCAAACTGAACTGTGTTCAGTTTGAGCCGGTTGTCCTTCATCGAGCCGGCGACTGCTGTGGGGTCTGCCAAGGGTTTCTTCAGCAGGGGTTTCAGTTCCGTGTGCTTCTAGACATCCAGGAAGGTGCCGGTTTTGATGGAGCAGTTGATGGTGCTGCGGAGTTGAGGGGTGAATGTGTCGGGGGGGGCGAATTTGGGAGAGTTGTTGGGTGTAGGGGAGTGGGTGCTGGAGGTTGAGTTATTGGGCATGAAACTGTCATAGATGTCGAGGATCTTGTGGTGGAAGTGCGCAGTGAGGGTATTGCAGAGGTCTTGGGAGAGTGGAATGTTGGTGGTGTCGCTGTTGGGTTTAGAGAATTCCTTGATGACTGAGAACAACTCCTTGCTGTTGTGTGCATTAGAGTTGATTCTGACTTGGATGGCTGTTTTTTTTTGGTGGTTTTTGTGAGGTGGTGTTGGTTGGTGATTGCTTCCTTAAAGGCAGCTTTAGCCAGAAGGGGGGTCTTGCTTGATCTCCAGGTTCTTTCCAATCGTCTGCAGTGGCGTTTGGAGTCCTGGAGGGCTGGGGTGAACCAGCTGGCCTTGTTGGTGGTTTGGTGGCTGGATGATTTTTTGAGGGGGGCGAGGGTGTTGGAGCATTTTGTAATCCAGCGGTGGAAGTTGCAGGCAGAGGAGTTGGCATCTGTGGAGGTAGGTGGGGAGGATTTGTTTAGGCAACGGTGTAGTTGCTCTTGGGTGATGTTGTTCCAGTTTCTGCGGGGCGGGTGGTATTGTCAGAGCTGAGTGGTGGGTTTGGTGAAGGAGAAGTGTATGCAGTGGTGGTCAGTCCAGAGGAATTCAGAGATGTGGTTGCCTGAGGAGAAGATTGGGTTGAGGGTGTGGCCAGCTGCATGGGTTCGGTAGTTTACGAGTTGCTTCAGTCAGATAGTTCCAAGGAGGGTGGAGGTGTTGTGATCATTGGGGTTGTCAAGATGGAAATTGAGGTCCCCAAGGAGGATGTAGTCCATTGAGGCAAGGGCATGGGGTGCGATATGGTTGGTGATGAAGTCGCAGAAGGCGGGACTAGGTCCGAGAGGTCTGTAGATGAGGGTGCCGCGGAGAGTGGTGTTGGGGTTGACCTGGATCTTGAAGTGTAGGTGTTCTAGGCCTGGTGAGTGGTCGTTGGAGCTGGTTGTGACTTGGATGGTGTGTATGTGGATGATGGCGATGCCTCCTACAGGTCGGTTGCTGCAGTCTTTGTGGCAGATGATGTAGCCATCGGGTATTGCAGTGGCGATGTCTGGCGCTGATGCAGGGTTTAGCCAGGTCTCGGTGATGAAGGCGACGTCAGGGGAGGTGGAGTCTAGCAGGTTCCAGATTTCAAGGGCGTGCTTGTGGATGGAGCGGGTGTGGAGGAGGTAACAGTTGAGGTAATTGCAGCTGTTTTTGGGTGGGTTAGTTGGTTGTGGTCCGGAAAGATGGAAAGGAGCAGTTGCGGCAGGTGGATGGTCCGAAGGTGTTGGTCGGGGATGCGTTGTGGCAGGCGGACAATCTACCGGTGTTGAGCACGTGGAGGGTGCTGGCGTCATAGTGGCGGCAGTTTCTGGAGCCAAGATTTGCAGCTTTGGGTGTGGTCGGGGTGCTGACGGGCTTGTCTTTGGAGCGCGTTTGGCACACCCACTGTGCAGTCGCAGAGCGAGCACCATTAAATACAGCAGGAAAGTGGGCGGCCTGGTTAGCTGGTTAGGGGGTAGGTGTGAAATAAAAACAGAGCAAGCAAAATACAGAAAGATACAGCTACAATACATAGCGATAATAAAGAGAGAACTTATTTCAGTGGAGCAGCGAGCACCATTAAATATAGCAGGAAGGTGGACGGCCTGGTTAGCTGGGTAGGGGGTAGGTGTGAAATAAAAACAGAGCAAGCAAAATACAGAAAGATACAGCTAAAATACATAGGGATAAGGGATAGAGAACTTACTTCAGTGGTGCAGCGAGCTATTGCTCCTTAATGTGGGCTCCTGGTTGTCGTTTTCAAATGAGCTGTTGGTATCCTTTCTCTGGATTTTACTGTTTATCTCTTTTCTCTTTGCCAGGCCTCTGGCTGGGAAAGTGGTTTACCTTCCTTCAGGGAGGTTTTTACAGTACAGTTTCCATGTGGCCTAGCAGTTCCTTCTCTTTCAGAGGGGTTCTGCACTCTTTGGCAGAGGTCTTGGCTTTGGATTCTTGTACTGGGACGCTGTAGTTCAATGTCCTCGGGAGTAGTCCTTCTTAGGAAGGGAGCTTTGTAGGGATTCTACATCCTGGGCACGCTGTTTTTCTGTCAAGCTATTTTTAATTATGGCCAGAGTTGTTCTCCCATGGTTTCGTTCTCTTCGGACCCCTCATTTTTCTTCTGAGGTGTGGTTCAAAGAATTTTGTATTCTTTGTCTTGGACCTTGCTAATCTTTTACACTGGGTCCATTACCTCAGAGGGGGTGGGGTCAGGGATTTGACTGCTCTATTGAGGCTTGTCAGTGTGCTCTACTTGTTGCAGGTTTCGGTATCCTCAGGGTTCTCTTCCTGCCAAGTAGTTGAAGGATGTGGCTTAAGTCTGCTGTGGCAGCTCTCTGACCTTGTTTCTGCTTTCGGTGGGGGGTCACGGTGTCTTCCCTCCTCGGGTTGCATATGCTGCTGGTGTGGATGTTTTTCTATGGTCCAGCTTCCTAGTTGTGAGTTATTGTCGATAATTTTGGCGTTCTCGGTGGAATGATCTCCCACGTCGGATTAGGGCCAGCTTTGCTGCTGGAGGCGGAAGTTTTAGTGTTCTCTTGTTCAGAGACTGCTTTTTATCTGCTGAGTTAATCATCTTTGTCTGCAGGTTCCAAGTTTCTACGGTTTATATGGTCTACCTGCCTATGTTTGGCTAGTTTAGCTACTATGTCTTCTAGACTGAGCACTGTGGGAAGTTTGTGGCTTCCTTGTGGCACCATAGTTGTATGGTGTTGTGTCTGAAGATCTGTGGATGAAACCTTGTTTTTTTTTTCTTGTGATCACGCTTCTGGCTGTTGCGTTGATCCCTGTTTCATGTCCTCCAAGGGAGTTCTTTCCTGGGCGGTTGTCTTGGCAACCTTGGGGTTGTTTTAGTCGTCGGTAGTTAATTCTGTGTGAGGACTGGGCTCCTCTGAGCTTTTTATGCTCCCTGGATCTAGGGATCTGAGTGGTCTCTGGTGCAACCTTGTTGGCTATTTAACTGATGGGAAGTTCTGGGTCCTTTCAGGTTTTAACTCCTTGTCTTTCAGTTGTTTTAGTAGTGTGTTTTAGTCTGTGGTGCCCTTCAAAGGAGCCGCCTTCTGTATCAGCCCTTTTGTTTGCATTCAGTGTCCTCTATAGCTTGGGTATTGTTTTCCCAAAAGTAATGAATGCAGCTGTGGACTCTTTCCCTTTAAGAAGAAAAACTTAAATTATGCTTACCTGATAATTTAAGTCCACAGCTCCCCGCCAGTGCTTGTTTGGAGCGGCCGTTTTTTAGTTGTTTTTTTTTTTTTTTGTTCTTGTGGCACCTTTTTCACCCTGATATTTCTCCTACTGTTCCCTTGGCAGAATAACTGGGGGATGAGGGGAGTGGGGGATGTATTTAAGCCTTTGGCTGGGCTGTCTTTGCCTCCTCCTGGTGGCCAGGTTCTGAATTCCCAAAAGTAATGAATGCAGCTATGGACTCTTCCCATCAGAAGAAAATAAAATAAAATGATCAGGTAAGCATAATTTAAGTTGTTTTACCTAGTTACTTTCTTATGTTCATTATATTATGAGATTTCATTGAAGTATTCATATCACTATTGTCACTGTTATATGATTTTTTTGGGACATATTCATATACCTTTTGGATTGTACTGGCGCTTCTCACTCTCTTCTATCTACATTTCTAGATATGATATAGAATTTTCCACCAGTGATAATTCTAAATCATATCACACTTGTTTGTAGCAGCCTCTTTTCCAATCCTACATATAGGAGCGCAGTTTGTCTGAATAGAGGGGTTCCTGGTTGGCAGACATTCTACATTTCATTATATATATATATATATATATATATATATATATTATACAATGAAGCAGGAAAAGTGCACTCTCACTTAAAGAGCATCCACCAGGGTGCAGGCAAAAAATTGTATAGAAAAGAAGAAGCTTGCACTTACTGGGTTTTTGAAAAAGGTGCTTTATTTAGCACAAAAAATGTGACGTTTCGGGGATCAATCACCCCTTCATCAGACCTGGTCTGATGAAGAGGTGATTGATCCCCGAAACGTCACATTTTTTGTGCTAAATAAAGCACCTTTTTCAAAAACCCACTGAGTGCAAGCTTCTTCTCTTCTATATATACAGTATATATATATATAATAATAATAATAATATATATATATATTATAATATTATTATGATTATTATTTTTGAGTATTGCATTGAGCAATGATACTTTATTGGACTAACTATACATGACAAGCTTTCGGAAGAATTCCTTCCTTTCTCAAGTCTGAAGCAATACTGACCAATTTGATGGAATTTTCAGATTATACCTAGGATGGCTAGTAAGAAAGAAAGCATTACAGAGGTCTGAATGCAGGGGGGAGGAGGGTGTGTCGTAAAAATCATGATGGGGGTTTAGGAGACAGAGGCAGATAGTGTCAGTGAATGATAACAGGCAGGGGAAATATATGGTTATACACAAAGCATATACTGACGTAAAGTGTATTTAGTATTTTTCTAAAGAGTGGAAATGCATTATTGCAATTAGATATTTGTTATTTGATATATGTACTAGACAGATTACAATAGGATATCATTGACTCATTAGCACAGATTGACACCTTTATACTGCTCACACAACAGATATATTACAATATATATATGCTCTTAGGTTTAGTACATTACACTATTTATGTGCATTTTATTAATTAGTATAATACTACTCACATAGTAAAATCTAGAAACAAAATCAGTTGGGGGACAATAATAGAGACCGGAATGTTTTATGATGTCACTTCTGGCTTGACCATATTAACAACAGCTGGTATAACATCAAACTAGATTGGGGACATTATAATTATAATATGAGAACTATATACCTATATGTGATGGCTAAAAAGTATATTTTATTATAGATCTTCAAAATCTTAAAAAAATGACTTCAAACCTCAATGTTACTTGAAAGACAAAAAGACAGGACACCAAGCCCTTTCTCCCAGATTCCTCTGATTCAAAGATTTTATGTAATTGTTGTATTTATTGATTTGCAATGATAATTTTATTTTTAAATACAGAAAATAATTGTTATAATTAGAAGTATTCTAGTGTTCATAACTACATTAGATTATTTACTGTTGAGAATGTCAGATTTTTTCATTGCCCTATAATAATTAAAGTAGATCAATGGGCCAAAGTGCAAGGGGCACGTGATTTCTCTCGATTGCTAACACCACCAGAGGTAAAGATTGGGTTAGCGCGTGTATTACAAGTTTAAAGTAAAACTTCTGCGTGCAAACAAAACCACATTGCACTAACTTCTCCACATAGACTTCAATGGCGAGTTCAGTACAAAAAAAATAACACTTATTGCTTGCATGCTAACCTGACAGGAGTTATTAATATATCGCATTCCAATGTTCTTCACATAAAGGAAAATGTTATTTTTATTATAGACATGGCCAAAAATATGCATTTCTGTCAGATAATGTATCACTTCGCCCAGAAAATTGTTTGCAATTACAAATGTTTAGGCATTCTCATGTTTATTTCTTTTGTTTGTCTTGGTATGACACAAAAAAAGTGGAGAAAAAAAGCCAAATCTGACACATTCCACGCAAAACTCCAAAAATGGACTGGACACAATTATTGGCACCTTCTCAAAAGTAATTGCATTCCAAGTTTGTGATTCTCCTGTCATTTAATTAAACTTGAAAAAAATACCAATTAACAAATTGGTAATAGCATGCGCCTAGTGGATTTCTAATGTGGAAATAAGTGTGAAAAAAATGTGATATGGGGGGTGTATGTGAGATAGATGTGGTATGGGAATAAATTAAATACCCTTATTTGATTGTAGGAAAATATAAGTGATATAAATGAAGTTGCTGGAACAATAATAATAATATATAATGTGCAAAGAAATATAAGAAAAAAAATAAAAAAATACCAATGTGATGTGTGTATAAAAAATTGCGTTAATTCAATCAATTCACAAAGGGAAAAAAGTGCAAAAAAACAAAAAGTTATCAATATACTTGTGATCAAACGGTTGTTTATATAAAAAATAGCTTATCGTAATCAGAGTCCCGTAAAATGAAGTGTTGGAGAGTGGTGCCAACAAGTATCAGTATCTTTGAAACAGGGTTTTGAAGTCCTTATTGCAGTTGGAATGTTTGGAGCCAGAAGGATACACGATACAGCAGGCAGCTGGTCTTTAATATGTCTGATCAAAACACAGTCCCTAGAAATAGTAAAAAGAAAGACAGCGCCTCATAGTGCAAGTAGGTTCCAACAGTAGTGGGTCACAATGAGAAAATAACAAGTGGTAATATACTCACAAGGATATTGGCACCTTTGTTGAAAGAGGTGCAAATAGGCAGACTGACATTTAAATCAGCAGTCAGTACGCTGGAGCCAAATGGAATCAAGTTTCCTGGATGGGCCGCTGTGGACTCTCCTCCGTAAGTGAAAGCAGGATCCTCTAGTGTTGTGCTAACACATATGAGTTCATGCTGATAACAGGCTCCAATGTCTGTGCTCAGGAAGAAGGTTCCCTTATTCACTCCAGTTACATCAATACCTGATATCTCTCAGTGCTCTGGCTGTGTCCAGCAACAGCTGCACAGGAAGTAAATGGGAGGGGACTGGGAGGGGAACAAAGAGCATGCAGTAGTTCAAAGTAGTCTAGCTGCAGACAGGAGCTCCACTCTAGACAGGAAACATGTTTCCTGTCTAGAGTGGAGCTCCTGTCTGCAGCTAGACTTCTTTGAACTACTGCATGCTCTTTGTTCCCCTCCCAGTCCCCTCCCATTTACTTCCTGTGCAGCTGTTGCTGGACACAGCCAGAGCACTGAGAGATATCAGGTATTGATGTAACTGGAGTGAATAAGGGAACCTTCTTCCTGAGCACAGACATTGGAGCCTGTTATCAGCATGAACTCATATGTGTTAGCACAACACTAGAGGATCCTGCTTTCACTTACGGAGGAGAGTCCACAGCGGCCCATCCAGGAAACTTGATTCCGTTTGGCTCCAGCGTACTGACTGCTGATTTAAATGTCAGTCTGCCTATTTGCACCTCTTTCAACAAAGGTGCCAATATCTTTGTGAGTATATTACCACTTGTTATTTTCTCATTGTGACCCACTACTGTTGGAACCTACTTGCACTATGAGGCGCTGTCTTTCTTTTGACTATTTAATTAAACTTAACTGGTGCTGACAATAAAGAAATCACACCGGCAACCAGTTACAATTTTACTCAACCTGTCTGTTGTGCGTGTCTCTGTGTGCCACACTGAGCATGGAGAAGAGAAAGAGCAGCAAAGAATTGTCTGAGGATTTATGAACAAAAATTGAGGCAAAGCATGGACAATCTCAAGGTTACAAGTCCATCTCCAGAGATTTTAATGTTCCTGTGTCCACTGTGTGCAACATTGTCAAGAAGTTTACAGCTAATGGCACTGTAGCTCCCTGGACTAGTGATGACTCGAACTTCCGGTATTGTTCGCGAACGCGCGGACCGCCATTGAATTCAATAGGCAGGCGAACTTTAAAACCTACAAGGACTCTTTCTGGCCACAATAGTGATGGAAAAGTTGTTTCAAGGGTACTAACACCTGGACTGTCGCATGCTGGAGGGGGATCCCTGGCAAAACTCCCATGGAAAATTACATAGTTTATGCAGAGTCTGCTTTTAAGCCATAATGGGCCTAAATCAACTAACATTCCCAAAGTGGCTGTCTCAAAACATCCCGGACAGAAGATAGATTGATAGATAGGATAGATATACATAGATTGATAGTTAGATAGAAGAGAAATAGATAGATTTGTTAGATATATAATTACCCTAATAAAGTCTAATAATTAAACATGCGTTCTTGGACCCAACTAGCTTGTGTTAATTAGTACTTTTCTTAGCACTTTAATCCCTGCCCCCCCCCCCCTATTGGGGGTGTTCTATATGGCCTGCCTGATTACCCTGAAAAAATATAATAAGAAGACATGCGGTCTGGTACCCATTTTAACTAGGTTGTGTTTTAAGTACTACCATTCTTAGCACTTTAATCTCTGTAACTTCCCCTATTTGGTGAGGTCTATACGGCCTGGATGATTACCCATACAAAATATAATAATAAGACATCTGCTCTTGGTCTGCGACCCATGGTAACTATGTTGTGTTAATTAGTAATGTCCTTCACATTTTAATAGCTGTTACTCATACTCACCCTATCGGTGGAGGTCTATATGGCCTGCATGATTACCCTTACAAAATATAATAACCAAACATATGCTCTGGGACCCATGGTAAATGGTGGCAGGTCTATCTGGCCTTCATGATTAGCTGCACCCAAACCCAAAAAAAAGCAGAGTGGTCTTAGACTAACACCCATGGCTAACTCGGTTGTTTCAATTAGTACTATTCTTAGCACTTTCATCCCTGTTACGGGTGGTCTACATGGCCATCATGATTAGCCGAACAAAATACAATCCAACCTTTGCTCAGTCTTCATAGGCCCTTCATTGTCTGTATTTTGATAGTACAGTTCTTATTATTTTTATAGCTGATACAACACCGAATGGTGGCAGCTCTATATGGCCTGCATGATTAGCCGCACCCAATACAAAAATAAATCCAAGCGGTCTTGGATTAACACCCATGGCTAACTCGGTTGTTTCAAGTAGCACTATTCTTAGCACTTTCATCTCATCATCCCTGTTACTTCCAGGACTCTCGGTGGTGGTCTACATGGCCATCATGATTAGCCTAACCAAATACTACAATCCAACCTTGGCTCAGTCTTCATAAGGCCCTTCATTGGCTGTATTTTGGTAGTACTGTTCTTATTAGTTTAATAGCTGATACGACACTGAATGGTGGCAGCTCTATATGGCCTGCATGAATAGCCGCACCCAAAGCCAAAAAAAAGCCAAGCGGTCTTGCACTAACACCCATGGCTAACTCTGTTGTTTCAAGTTCTACTATTCTTAGCTCTTTCATCTCATCCCTGTTACTTCCAGGACTCTCAGTGGTGGTGGTCTACATGGCCATCATGATTACCCTTACCAAAATATAACAACAATACATGCGTGCAGGGAACCATGGTAAGCTTACTTCCTTTCGCAAAATCGAGTATAACAGTTGCAGGCAGAGGTTCTGACCCTGCATTATGGCTGCACCTCTCCCTAAAAAAGGCATGCGTTACAGAGTCTGTGGGCATGTATGCAAAGAGCTGGCCTGCCTAAAAAGAGGAGCAAGGCTGTACAGGTTGTTCTCCTTCAGCCGTTTTATACGCTGTCCCACGGCCACGACCCTCAACAACCACAACAGAATGAAACACCACATATGCCATCCTTTTGAACAACAGAGTACAGGTATGGCATTGATTTTAGTTACACAGCGATATTTATTATGAACAGTGAAATTGAAAACAAAAACATGATTGGACACCAAGTACAGTACAGGTCGTTCTCCTTCGGCCTTTTTAGAATAGTGTTCCGGACCCCCAACAAAAACAACAGCAGGAAAGAGGACATATGGCATCCTTTTGAACAATAGATGACAGGTAAGGCATAGATTTTACAAAGCCATAGATAATTTTTTTGCAACTGTGAAATAAGAAAAAACATTGATTGGACACCCAGCACACTTCTTTATCCTTAGGCCTTTTTATAAGAGGCTCCCGGAGCTTCAACTGAAACAACAGCATGAAAGAGGACATATGGCATCCTTGTGAACAATTGATTACAGTTAAGGCATTGATTTTAGAATCCCAGAGATCATTTATATGACCCGGGAAATAGAAAAAAACATTGATTGGTCACCCAGTACACTTCTTTATCCTTAGGCCTTTTTATAAGAGGCTCCCGGAGCCTCAACAGAAAAAACATTATGAAAGAGGACATATGTCATCCTTTTGAATAATAGATTACAGGAAAGGCATTGATTTTAGAATCCCAGAGATCATTTATATGACCCGGGAAATAGAAAAAAACATTGATTAGACACCCAGTACACTTATTTATCCTCAGGCCTTTTTAATAAGAGGGTCCCGGAGCCTCAACCGAAACAACAGCATGAAAGAGGACATATGTCATCCTTTTGAATAATAGATTACAGGAAAGGCATTGATTTTAGAATCCCAGAGATCATTTATATGACCCGGGAAATAGAAAAAAACATTGATTAGACACCCAGTACACTTATTTATCCTCAGGCCTTTTTAATAAGAGGGTCCCAGAGCCTCAACCGAAACAACAGCATGAAAGAGGACATATGTCATCCTTTTGAATAATAGATTACAGGAAAGGCATTGATTTTAGAATCCCAGAGATCATTTATATGACCCGGGAAATAGAAAAAAACATTGATTAGACACCCAGTACACTTATTTATTCTTAGGCCTTTTTAATAAGAGGGTCCCGGAGCCTCAACCGAAACAACAGCATGAAAGAGGAGATATGTCATCCTTTTGAATAATAGATTACAGGAAAGGCATTGATTTTAGAATCCCAGAGATCATTTATATGACCCGGGAAATAGAAAAAATAATTGATTAGACACCCAGTACACTTATTTATTCTTAGGCCTTTTTAATAAGAGGGTCCCGGAGCCTCAACCGAAACAACAGCATGAAAAAGGACATATGTCATCCTTTTGAATAATAGATTACAGGAAAGGCATTGATTTTAGAAACCCACAGATCATTATTTGCAACCCTGAAATAGAAAAAAACATTGATTAGACACCCAGTACACTTATTTTTCCTCAGGCCTTTTTAATAAGAGAGTCCCGGAGCCTCAACCGAAACAACAGCATGAAAGAGGACATATGTCATCCTTTTGAATAATAGATTACAGGAAAGGCATTGATTTTAGAATCCCAGAGATCATTTATATGACCCTGGAAATAGAAAAAAACATTGATTAGACACCCAGTACACTTATTTATCCATAGGCCTTTTTAGCAGAGGCTCCAGGACCCTCAACAAAAACAAGAGCAGGGAGGTGGGCATAGGAGTACAATGGAGTGTGACAATAATAATGTGAAGGGGAAGATTGCGGAGTTGTGACATTTTAATTTTGTTATCATGGGAAGTACTTGCAATGACCTTGCTCTGGTGAATCCATATTGCAAATGTGTTTTTTAAGGCACTGTTTGTCTATTTTTTGAATATCAGCATTTGGTAATTGAAGCTCAACTTAAGGCTGGTGAGAAACCGACCTTTCTTCTGGCTGTTTGCAAATGTTGTGGCTCTGGACAAACATGTGAATAAGGGGCCATCAGCCATATTCTGCACGCAACCCCTTTGATGATTGACGATAAACATGTGTCACCTGCAATCAGAGCCCGTTACTTCTGTCTAAATCATCTTCCTGGTATGGACAGGCCACTGTTTCCCACAGCAAGTCCGAAGCTTGAACTACAAGATTGTCTTGAGTATGGTAGGACACCAAAGTTTATTTAATTCTGTACTATCACTACAAAAGCTGAACTTCTTGAACCAAGGAAAATGCAAGCAATTTCATGTGCTTATGAATGACAAGGACGTCCTGTCCTGTGGTGCACAGAGATGGAGAGGATTTTGGGCCTCCCTGTACACTACCCAGATGTCTCTAACATCACCAGAAACACAAGACAGCGACTCTTGGGAAGTTCCTGGAGTGTTCCGGTAGCCATCTCTTTGCGCCCTGAAAGGAATACTTTATCAGTGATTTTATATACATCCGACAACAGCTTCGGAGACTGTCGTGACGCACATGTTATTTACTGTTGTTCCAGCTGTGGCAATATCAATTGGCATTAAAAAGGTAAGATTTGGGGGGGCGGAGCCTATAGCTGTTGCGGTAGGACGTGTGTTTGAGGAGCTCCAGGTCTTACAATTTACTTTGGAGTTAGTTTTCAACCTTAATTTAATTTTCTTTTTGGGATTCATAGTCACACTTTCTGGGGCTATCCAAGAGGAGCCTGGTAAAAGCACTAGTCACCCCTTATATCAACGGGTACGGAGACCTGTTTTTTGCCTTTCCACTATGGCGCCGGACACCAAACTAATCCTGAATGAAAAATAAGGTAAGATTTGGACTAGTGACACACATTTTATGCACGCTGTGGCAATTGCAATTTGCATTAAAAAGAATCTGCTAACAACCACTACCTACGACCACACCTGACTCCTGAAGTCATGCTTCTGTTATTAACTCAAGTTAAATTATTATTATTTTTTTTTATTATTATTATGCTGAGCAGATTAACAACATACCATTCTTCTAGTCATATCACACGACATGTCAAAATGCTGCATGGAAAATGGCAGTGTGCAAAGTCATAATCTTAGTGAACCTATAAGTGCATTACATTTTCTAAAATAAACAAAAATACCGAGAAAAAAAAAAAAAAGGAAAGAGGACATATGGCATCCTTTTGAACAATAGATTACATTTAAGGCATTGATTTGAGAAACCCAGAGATCATTTGTTGCAACCGGGAAATCTAAAAAAAACTGGATTAGACACCCAGTACACTTATTTATCCTTAGGCCTTATTAGCAGAGGCTCCAGGACCCTCCACAAAACCAGCAGCATGAAAGAGGACATATGGCATCCTTTTGAAAATTAGATTACATGAAAGGCATTGATTTTAGAAACACAGACATCATTAGTTGCAACCGTGAAATCTAAAAAAACATAGATTATACACCCAGTACACTTCTTTATCCTTAGGCCTTTTTATAAGAGGCTCCCGGAGCCTCAACAGAAACAACAGCATGAAAGAGGACATATGGCATCCTTGTGACTAATAGATTACAGGAAAGGCATTGATTTTAGAAACCCTGGGATAATTTGTTGCAACCGTGAAATCTAAAAAAAGATTGATTAGACACCCAGTACACTTATTTATCCTTAGGCCTTTTTTTAGCAGAGGCTCCAGGACCCTCCACAAAACCAGCAGCAGGAAAGAGGACATATGGCATCCTTTTGAAAATTAGATTACAGTAAAAGCATTGATTTTAGAAACCCGGAGATAATTTGTTGCAACCGGGAATTTGAATCAAACAAATGATTCGATGGACACCCAGTACACTTCTTTCTCCTTCGGCCTTTTTATAAGAGGGTCTAGGACCCTCAAAAAAAACACCAGCAGGAAAGAGGACGTATGGCATCCTTTTGAACAATAGAGTACAGGTACAGCATTGATTTTACAAACCCAGAGATAATTTTGGTCAAATGTGAAATAGAAAAAAAAATTGAGTGGACACCCAGTACACCTCTTTCTCCTTAGGCTTTTTTATAAGAGGGTCCAGGACCCTCAAACAAAATACCAGCAGGAAAGAGAACATATGGCATCCTTTTGAACAATAGAGTACTGGTACGGCATTGATTTTAGAAACCCACAGATAATTTTTTTGAATAGTGAAATAGCACCAAAAACCATGCTTGGACTCCCACTCCAGGTCGTTCTCCTTCAGCTTTTTTATAAGAGGGTCCAGCACCCTCAACAGAAACTACTGCAGGAAACACCACCACATATGCCATCCTTTTGCACAAGCGAGTACAGGTATGGCATCCATTTTAGAAACCCAGAGATAATTGAGAGGAACCAGGAACATTTTTCTAAAAATTTGATGGGCCACCCATTACAGGTCGTTCTCCTTCAGCCTTTTTATACCATGGGCCACGACCCTCAACAGGCACAACAGCATGAAACACCACATATGCCACCCTTTTGCACAATAGAGTACAGGTATGGCATAGATGGAACACGGAGATAATTTAGAGCAACCAAGAGATGGATAAAGATGCTTGGTCGGTCCTCCTTCAAATTTGTGGCATTTTGCGTTCAATTTAATGGTCCACCAGATATGAGTGGTGTGCTAAGTTGTACAATTCGTAACAGTTTAATCACTAGTGTTATGTGACTTTTTTTTTTAATTTGAGTTTTGTACCCACAGAGCTGCAGCAGAGGCCAGAAAAATTAGGAATGTACAAATGACTGAAAAATTTGGGTATTGTTGTAGCAACTGCTGTAGCAGCGGCCAGAAAAATTGATGTTTGGAAAACATTTATAAAGTGCCCTAAAGGCTTGTGGCTTGAACACTAGTTGTTGGCGGATAAGTCAAGCAAGTCCTCCGGCTTTTAAAAAAAAAAAAAAGGCCAGCCTGTGTACCAGTTGTAGCCCAAGCCAGCTCATCTCAGCATCAGCCATTTTTTATTCAAATGTATCGCCCAATGTCAGTCCCTTCGGGATCCAGCCCTCATTCCTTTTTATAAAAGTGAGATAGTCAAGGCTTTTTTGACCTAGGCGACTTCTCTACTCAGTGACAAAACCTCCTGCTGCACTGAAAGTCCTTTCGGACAGGAAACTTGAAGCGGGGCAGGCCAGAAGTTCCATTGCAAATTGGGATAGCTCAGGCCACAAGTCCAGCCTGCACACCCAGTAGTCAAGGGGTCCATCGCTCCTGAGAGTGTCGAGATCCACAGTTAAAGCTAGGCAGTCTGCTACCTGTCGGTTGAGTCTTTCTCTAAGGCTGGATCCTGAAAGGCTCTGATGGTGCATGGGAGTTAAAAAGGTATGCATGTCCTCCATCAACAAGACGTCAGGAAAGCATCCTGTCCTTGCCGCCGTGGTCGTGGGAGGAGGAGGATTAATTTCATCTCTTCCCCTGTTACATTCCCGTGGTGCTGTGACATCACCCTTATACACTGTGTAAAGCATAGTTTTTAATTTATTGTTAAAATGCTCCATCCTTTCCGACTTGCGGGAATTTGGTAAAATTTCTGGCACTTTTTACTTATACCGGGGGTCGAGGAGTGTGGACACCCAGTACAGGTCGTTCTCCTTCAGCTTTTTTATACGAGGTTCCCTCAACAGGCACGAAAGCATGAAAAAACCCATTTGAACAAGGTTGGATGCCGAGCTAATCATGTCCCGTTCCTCCTCCTCACTGATCTCACTGATGGTATCTTCTTCCCCCCAGCCACGTACAACACCACGGGTACCAGAGAGGTGACAACAACGAGCACCCTGGGATGCCTGTTGTGCTCGGTCTTCCTCCTCTTCCTCCTCAAAGCCACATTCCTCCTCTGACTCCTCTTCCTCACAATCCTCTTCCTGCGTTGCCGCAGGTCCAGCAAGCGATGCTGATTTGGCTGTTTGTGGGGGTGATGGACACCACAACTCTTCCTCTTCACGCTCATCTACTGCCTGATCCAGCACTCTTCGCAGGGCACGCTCCAGGAAGAAAACAAATGGTATGATGTCACTGATGGTGCCTTCGGTGCGACTGACAAGGTTTGTCACCTCCTCAAAAGGATGCATGAGCCTACAGGCATTGCGCATGAGCGTCCAGTAATTTGGCAAAAATATCCCCAGCTCCCCAGAGGCTGTCTCACTGGCAGGTTGTTTCGACACTGGATATCGGACAAGTGCGCCATGGCCGTGTAGGAATGCCAGAAATGGCCACACACCTTCCTGGCCTGCTTCAGGATGTCCTGTAAGCCTGGGTACTTATGGACAAATCGTTGTACAATTAGATTACACACATGTGCCATGCACGGCACATGTGTCAACTTGCCCAATTTCAATGCCGCCACCAAATTACTTCCATTGTCAGAAACAACCTTGCCAATCTCCAGTTGGTGCGGAGTCAGCCACTGATCCACCTGTGCGTTCAGGGCAGTCAGGAGTGCTGGTGCGGTGTGACTCTCCGCTTTCAGGCAAGTCAACCCCAAGACGGCGTGACACTGCCTTACCCGGGATGTAGCATAGTACCTGGGGAGCTGGGGGGTGCCATAGATGTGGAGCAAGACGCAGAAGTTGAAGAGGACTCAGCCGAGGAAGAGGTTATGGAAGAGGATGGAGTAGGAGGAGTAGAGGAGGTAGCAGCAGGCCTGCCTGCAAGTCGTGGCGGTGTCACCAACTCTTCTGCAGAGCCACGCATTCCATGCTTGTCAGAAGTCAGCAGGTTTACCCAATGCGCAGTGTAGGTGATATACCTGCCCTGACCATGCTTTGCAGACCAGCTATCCGTGGTCATATGGACCCTTGCCCCAACGCTGTGTGCCAGACATGCCATAACTTCCTTTCTCACAACAGAGTACAGGTTTGGGATTGCCTTTTGTGAAAATAAATTTCTGCCAGGTACCTTCCACTGCGGTGTCCCAATAGATACAAATTTTTTGAAAGCATCAGACTCCACCAGCTTGTATGGTAAAAGCTGATGGGCTAAGAGTTCAGACAAGCCAGCTGTCAGACGCCGGGCAAGGGGGTGACTTTGAGAAATTGGCTTCTTACGCTCAAACATGTCCTTGACAGACACCTGACTGTGGGCAGATGACCAGGAACTGCTACGTAAGAGAGACTGAGTGGAGGATGGTTGAGAGGGGGCAAGGAGGACAGCACTGGTTGACGTGGCTGAAGATGCTGGAGCAGGAGGAGGAGGGCGGCTTTCACTTTGTGTGCTGCTTCTACTCATGTGTTCTTCCCATCGGCCTTTGTGATGGGAGACCATGTGCCTTCGCAAAGCAGTTGTACCTAGGTGGCTGTTGGACTTCCCACGACTCAGTTTCTTTTGGCACAGGTTGCAAATGGCATCGCTGTTGTCAGAGGCAGACACACAAAAAAAAATGCCACACTGCTGAGCTCTGCAATGACGGCATTCTGGTGGTGGCAACAGCATGCGTTGATGGGCGTCGGCGTGCTGTCTGGCTGACCCCTGGTGACGATGCATGCTGTCTGACTGTGCCACTAGCTCCTTGAGACGACCTCCCCATGCTTCCAAATCGTCTCCTCCTCCTCTCTGTCTCCCCATCTGAACTTTCCCCCTCTTCTTCTTCTCTTCTAGCAGGCACCCACGTGACATCCACCGACACATCATCATCAACCGCTTCACTTGTATCTGAAACATCAAGGAAGGAAGCAGCAGCGGGTACAACATCATCATCATCATCACACCGTACCTCCATGTCGGTAATGCTGCCTGACTGAGACTGATCACTATTATCTACATCCTCTGTCAATGATGGTTGCGCATCACTCATTTCTTCCAAATGATGTGTCAATAACTCCTGTGACAGATCAAGTGAAGCGGCTGTGGTGCTAGTGTTGGTGGTGGCGACAGGCGGGGGAGTGGCACTGGTCACTTGAGACCTGCCCAAAGCACAGCTGGACGTAGATGGTGCGTCAAGGTTAGGAGGACTAGCAGCGGAAGCTGAAGAAGATTGGGTGTCCTGTGTTAGCCATTCAACTAGGTCCTCCTCAGAACTTTTCGCGTCCCCCCTGGCACCCGGCGTCTGAACAATGTGCATATTTGTAGGGTCTAAAGGAATCACAGCACCACGACCACGGAACCTGCGTGGTGGCCTGCCTCTGCCTGTCATTTTTTTTAAATGGACACTAACAATACTATTACACCAATTGAGTGGTGGCACTGTGAAAGTGGGCACAGTATACGCTGTGAGACTGACAACAACAAAAAAGACAGATGTTTTAAAAATCACAAATTGTTAGTTTTTTAAAATATTACAAGTACTGTGACAACAAGTATGATTGTTTGGCACTAGTTGGCAAATGGGCCTGTCTGGCACACACGCTGGGAGAAAGGAAACTGCAATTCAATGGCACTAGGAGACTGAAGAATCACAGTCAAAACAGTTATGATTAACAGAAATTCCAATCCTGTTACAATAAATATGATTGGTGGCACTAATTGGCTAGTTGGGACTGGCACACAGGCAGGCAGGCAGGAGGAAAATGCAATTCAAGGAGGGCACTAGTAGACTGCAGATTGACAGTCAAAACAGTGATGATTGACAAATTTTGCAATACTGTTAAAATAAATATGATTGCTGGCACTAATTGGATAGTTGGGCCTGGCACACAGGCTGGCAGGCAGTAGAAAAGTGCAATTCAATGGCACGAGCAAACTGAGGATTAAGATCAACAATCAAAATGTTTTTAATTAGTAACTATACTGTGACAACAATTATGATTGGTGTAAATAGTTGGCAAGACGGCCTGGCACAAAAGGCTGGCAGGCAGGAGGTAGATGCAATTCAAGGACACTAGGAGACTGATTACTGACAGTCAAAACAGTGATGATTGACAATTTTTGCAATACTGTTAAAAGAAATATGATTGCTGGCAATAATTGGCTAGGTGGGCCGGGCACACAGCAGGCTGCAAGGCAGGAGGAAAGTGCAATTCACTGGCACCAGCAAACTGAGGATTCACAACAACTATTAACAAAATTTTTAATTTTTAATTACTAAGAATACTGTGACAACAAATATGATTGGTGTAAATTTTTTTCAAGTAGGCCTGGCACACAGGCTTGGAAGGCAGTAGAAAAGTGCAATTCTAGGGCACGAGCAAACTGAGGATTAAGATCATCAACAATCAAGAATTTTTTTATTATAATTAGTAACTATACTGTGACCAAAAATTATGATTGGTGTAAATAGTTGGCAAGACGGCCTGGCACAAAAGGCTGGCAGGCAGGAGGTAGATGCAATTCAAGGACACTAGGAGACTGATTACTGACAGTCAAAACAGTGATGATTGACAATTTTTGCAATACTGTTAAAAGAAATATGATTGCTGGCAACAATTGGCTAGGTGGGCCTGGCTCACAGCAGGCTGCAAGGCAGGAGGAAAGTGCTATTCAATGGTACCAGCAAACTGAGGATTCACAACAACTATTACCAAAAATTTTAATCTTTAATTATTAAGAATACTGTCACAACAAATATGATTGGTGTAAATATTTTTCAAGTAGGCCTGGCACACAGGCTTGGAAGGCAGTAGAAAAGTGCAATTCTAGGGCACGAGCAAACTGAGGATTAAGATCATCAACAATCAAGAATTTTTTAATTTTAATTAGTAACTATACAGTGACAAAAAATTATGATTGGTGTAAATAGTTGGCAAGACGGCCTGGCACAAAAGGCTGGCAGGCAGGAGGTAGATGCAATTCAAGGACACTAGGAGACTGATTACTGACAGTCAAAACAGTGATGATTGACAATTTTTGCAATACTGTTAAAAGAAATATGATTGCTGGCAACAATTGGCTAGGTGGCCTGGCTCACAGCAGGCTGCAAGGCAGGAGGAAAGTGCTATTCAATGGCACCAGCAAAATGAGGATTCACAACAACTATTACCAAAAATTTTAATTTTTAATTATTAAGAATACTGTCACAACAAATATGATTGGTGTAAATATTTTCAAGTAGGCCTGGCACACAGGCTTGGAAGGCAGTAGAAAAGTGCAATTCTAGGGCACGAGCAAACTGAGGATTAAGATCATCAACAATCAAGAATTTTTTAATTTTAATTAGTAACTGTCACAACAAATATGATTGGTGTAAATATTTCTTTCATGTAATTAGCAAGAGTCCATGAGCTAGTGACGTATGGGATATACATTCCTACCAGGAGGGGCAAAGTTTCCTAAACCTTAAAATGCCTATAAATACACCCCTCACCACACCCACAATTCAGTTTTACAAACTTTGCCTCCCGTGGAGGTGGTGAAGTAAGTTTGTGCTAGATTCTACGTTGATATGCGCTTCGCAGCAGGCTGGAGCCCGGTTTTCCTCTCAGAGTGCAGTGAATGTCAGAGGGATGTGAAGAGAGTATTGCCTATTTGAATTCAATGGTCTCCTTCTACGGGATCTATTTCATAGGTTCTCTGTTATCGGTCGTAGAGATTCATCTCTTACCTCCCTTTTCAGAACGACGATATACTCTTATATACCATTACCTCTACTGATTCTCGTTTCAGTACTGGTTTGGCTATCTACTATATGTAGATGAGTGTCCTGGGGTAAGTAAGTCTTATTTTTTGTGACACTCTAAGCTATGGTTGGGCACTTTATATATATATAAAGTTCTAAATATATGTCTTTAAACTTATATTTGCCATGATTCAGGATGTTCAATATTCCTTATTTCAGACATTAAGTTTCATTATTTGGGATAATGCATATGAATAATCAATTTTTTTCTTACCTTAAAAATTGTTTCAAATTGACTTTTTTTCCCTGTGGGCTGTTAGGCTCGCGGGGGCTGAAAATGCTTCAATTTATTGCGTCATTCTTGACGCTGACTTTTTTGGCGCAATTTTTTTTTATCATTTCCGGCGTCATACTTGACGCCGGAAGTTGTTCGTGATAGCGTAATTTTTTTGACGTTTTGCGCCAAAAATGCCGGCGTCACTGGATGTGGCGTCATTCTTGGCGCCAAAAAAAATTTTTTGGCGCCAATAATGTGGGCGTCTTTTTTGGCGCTAAAAAATGTGGGCGTCATTCTTGTCTCCAACTTTTTTTCACATTATTTCAGTCTCATTTTTCATTGCTTCTGGTTGCTAGAGGCTTGTTCATTGGCATTTTTTCCCCATTCCTGAAACTGTCATTTAAGGAATTTGATAAATTTTGCTTTAAATTTTGTTTTTTTCTATTACATATTGCAAGATTTCACTGTTCTTGTTTCAAAAACGTTCTAAGGGATTCCGTTGACTGAGTTCAGTCCTACCAAAGCTAAGTTCATTTATTTTCAATGTTATGAATGTTTATCTTTAGCTATGGTTTGTTATAAGTTTCATGTTAAACTTTTATATGCAGAATCCATAAGTATTTATGCTTATATATTGCTATTCTTTTTACATCTTATGTACAAGAAATACTTAGAAGATTTATAAGAATATTTTTCTGATTCTATTTTAAAGGCTTTGTCTGACTTCGTGCCTTCTAATAAAATTTTTAGGTCTTTTTCAAACTTCTTTTTTAATTATTGAAGTTTCAAATGACCAACAACATACTAATTTATCCTTCTCTGATGATGTTTTTTCTCATTCAGAATTTTCTTCATCAGATATTGACACTAACAAATCTACTTTTTTTATTAAAGTACATTTTTTCTTTGTTGAAAAGGTGTTGATTATTTTGAATATTAAGGTAACTAGTTCTTTTTCAAGACTAGCTAACATTTTATTTCTGCTTATTTATTCTTCTGTGTTTTCAGAGGTTTTTTTCCAGTTCCTCCTTCTAGGGAATGGAATAGGCTGAGAATTTTCTTTTATTCCTTCTTCTAAGGTTTTAAACTATATTCTTTGCCGGCAGTTAAATTCAATTTGGAGGGTTCTCGAATTTATTGGGGCCATCTCTACTCCTGCTAATTATGCTATTGTTTCTATAGCAAAATAGTATTTATTTTCCTTTAGATGGTTGTATCTTATTTATGGAAAATTATTTAGTTTCAGGTACTTTTCTTGGACCTGTGATTTATTTGGATGATGTTGCATTTGCTTCATTTTTTCTGTTTACTTTAAGATCAAGTATCAGATTATGATTTATTTTAGCATTGTTAAGGGACAAAATTTACTAGACTAGGTGCTGTTGCATTTGTCTTGTTGTTTTGCATTTATTGATTATGCAAGTCCAGTGTATTGACTGGTCCTTTAACTAGACTATCATGCTAATAATTTCATTTGTGTCTTCATTTTATTGAATATTTTCACAAATGAGGTTTAATCTATGTCTTTAGCTGTTTTAGCTAGAAGAATTTTGGGATTTCTAAAAATCCATATTTCTTTTGTTCTAAGATAATCAGTTATAATTGGATTCAATTCTTAACTGTTACTCTGGGCTTCAAGATTGAGTTTCTAAGACTAAAACTTTAAGCTTATATTAGTTTGGTTGTTCTTATTAAGCAACAAATTCCTGATTTCTTTCCCAAGTAACATGTTTTTAATTGGAAATTTTTCAGTTCAAAATCAGCTCCCTAAAATTGCGATGTACGTGCCGTATTCCAGCTCGGCTGGTAAGGGGCAGGTTAAGACTTTTTTGAAATTCATTTGGTTCTATTCGGTCCAAATTTCTTTGATTTTGGGTACAGAATAAGTTCAGAATAAACCATCTGTGAGAAGTCTTTTTTCTCTTTTATATTCCAGCTATTCCAGTAAGGCTAACACTTTCTTTAAGTGTGTTTCGGTCCTATATATTTCGGGTACTGTTGAAGCATGGCTGATCACCTGTGGGGTTCAAGCGCTGCTCAGACCTGGAATCTTCTGGAGTATTTCTTCTAGTTCCATTTTTAGGAACTGGGTTTTGGAGTCTTATTCAAACTATTCTGCCTTTTTTTGGTCGGTGATAGCATTATTTGTTTTCATTATATACAATAAATGCATGTTTTTATTTTTCTGTTTTCATTCAGATTATTTTCTGAGGATGCGGAATCTCATATGATTCACTTTGTTCTTCCAGGACATAGTTAGAGAATCTTTTTTTCAAAAGCTCTTGATTCCTCACACAAGGGTCACCTTTTTTAGGTTTTCAGATAGTTTGTGTCACTGTCTTTGTCTCTATCAGACAAGGGACAATTTTATTGGGTTCCGTCTGTCGGTACCTTTAGTCTCTATTATTTCCTTCAGTTGCTATATATGCATAGAAGTTTTAGGTCTTATGGCCACAGCATTGGATTCAATTCCCTTTGCTCATTTTCAATAGAAAGAACCTTTCCAGTTTTTTATGCTGAATTATGGTGCAGGGATTCTAGGATTTCACATTTTAAATCTTCGAATTCTAATATTTATCTTGATTGGTGGTTAAGATCACCATCATTTAGTTCTTCAGGTCTCTTTGTTTCTTTCAACCTGGACCATGATCTCTACAGATGTGAGTCTTTTTGGTTGGGAGGCTGTCTGAGGATCTCTGTCAGCACAAGGAGTTTGGAAATCTCAGGAGGCGAGATTACCATTTGATATTTTAGAACTCCGTGTTTTCTCAGAGTTTTTCCAGTTAGTTTCTTTTTGAAGAAGAGACGTTATTGTTTTTCAGACAATATCACAACTTTGGTGTATGTCAATCATCAGGGTGGGACTATCAGTCCTTAGGCTGTGACAGAAGTGTGTCGGATATTAGCTTGGGCTAAATCCAGCTCCTATCTAAATTCTGTGTTTTTTTTCCCAGGTATAGATATTTGGGAAGCGGATTATCTCTGTTAATCAAGCTTTACATCCGGGGGAATGGTCTCTCATACCCAGATATGTTTTTTCAATTTTTCAGATGTGAGCATTTCTAGAAATAGATCTTTTGGCATCTCATCTGAATAAAGAACTTTCCAGGGGCCTATTCAGGTCCGGGGATCCTCAGGCGGAAGTAGTGTATGCATTGACATTTCTTTGGAATTATCTTTTTGTTTATTTCTTTCCGCCTCTAGTTCTTCTTCCAAAGTAATTTCCAAAGATTCTTATGGAGTATTTGTTTGTTCTGCTGGTGGCTCCAGCATGGCCTCTCAGGTTTTGGTATGCGGATCTCATTCGGATGGCCAGTTGCCAACCTTGGTCACTTCCGTTTAAACCAGACCTTCTTTCTCAAGGCCAATTTTTTCCATCAGGATCTCAAATCATTAAATTTGAAGAGATGGAGATTGAACGCTTGATTTTTAGTCATAGAGGTTTCTCTGACTCATTGATTAATACTATGTTTCAGGCTCGTAAATCTGTCTCTAGAAAGATTTGTTATTGGGTCTGGAAGACCTATTTTTCTTGGCATTCTTTTAAAATTCATAGAATTTTATTATTTTTTCAGGTTGGTTTTGGATTAGGTTTTGTCTTCAGTTCTTTGATAGGACAAATCTCTACTCTTTCTGTTCTTTTTTCAGAAAGATTGCTAATCATCCTGATATTCATTGTTTTGTACAGGCTTTGGTCCGTATCAAGCCTGTCATTTATTCAATCTCTCCTCTTTGGAGTCTCAATTTGGTGCTGAGGGCTTTACAGGCTCCTCCGTTCGAAACTATGCATTCTCTGAACATTAATTACTTTCTTGGAAAAGTATTGTTCCTTTTGGTTATTTCTTCTGCTAGAAGAGTTTTTGAGTTATCTGCTCTTTTTTGTGAATATCCTTTTCTGATTTTTCATCAGAATAAGGCAGTGTTTCTTCATGATATTCATCATTTTGTTCAGGTTTTGATTCGTATCAAACCTGTCATTAAGCCAATTTCTCCTCCTTGGAGTCTTATTTTGGTTCTGAAGGCTTTTCAGGCTCTTCTATTTGAGCATATGCTTGCTCTGGACATTAATTACTTTCATGGAAAGTATTGTTTTTTTTGGACATCTCTTCAGCTTGAACAGTTTTTTGAATTATCTGTTCTTTCTTGTGAATCTCTTTTTTCTGATTTTTTCATCAGGATAAGGTGGTTTTTGCTGTCCTCATTTCAATTCTTACCTAAAGTTGTAAATTCTAACAACATTAGGGAGGAATTATTGTTTTCCTAAGGCTTCTTTGGTGAGATTCTTACTTTCTTTGGATATGGTAAGAGTTTTTGAAATTCTATGTTTAAGCTATTCAGATTTCAGATAGACTTCTAGTCTATTTGTTATCTTTTCTGGTTTTAGGAAGGTCAAAAGGCTTCTGCCATTTATTTGGCATCTTGCTTAAACTTTTGATTTATCATGCTTATTTGGAGTCGGGTGGATTCCCGCCTCGGAGGATTACGACTCATTCTACTAGGTAAGTTTATACTTCCTGGGCTTTTTAAGAATGAAGCTTCTGTTGATCAGATTTGCAAAGCAATGACTTGGTCTTCTTTGCATACTTTTACTATGTTCTACCATTTTGATGTTTTCTCTTCTTTAGAAGCAGTTTTGGTAGAATGGTACTTCAGGCAGCTGTTTCAGTTTGATTATTCTGCTTATAATTTCAGTTTTTTTCATTATAAAAATTTAAACTTTTTTGATTTGGGTAGTGGATTAATTTTTCAGCGGAATTGGCTGTCTTTATTTTATCCCTCCCTCTCTAGTGACTCTTGCGTGGAAGTTCCACATCTTGGGTATTTATTATCCCATATGTCACTAGCTCATGGACTCTTGCTAATTACATGAAAGAAAACATAATTTATGTAAGAACTTACCTGATAAATTCATTTCTTTCATATTAGCAAGAGTCCATGAGGCCCACCCTTTTTTGTGGTGGTTATGATTTTTTTGTATAAAGCACAATTATTCCAATTCCTTATTTTTTGATGCTTTCGCTCCTTTATCACCCCACTTCTTGGCTATTCATTAAACTGAATTGTGGGTGTGGTGAGGGGTGTATTTATAGGCATTTTAAGGTTTGGGAAACTTTGCCCCTCCTGGTAGGAATGTATATCCCATACGTCACTAGCTCATGGACTCTTGCTAATATGAAAGAAATTAATTTATCAGGTAAGTTCTTACATAAATTATGTTTTTTCAAGTAGGCCTGGCACACAGGCTTGGAAGGCAGTAGAAAAGTGCAATTCTAGGGCACGAGCAAACTGAGGATTAAGATCATCAACAATCAAGAATTTTTAAATTTTAATTAGTAACTATACTGTGACAAAAAATTATGATTGGTGTAAATAGTTGGCAAGACGGCCTGGCACAAAAGCCTGGCAGGCAGGAGGTAGATGCAATTCAAGGACACTAGGAGACTGATTACTGACAGTCAAAACAGTGATGATTGACAATTTTTGCAATACTGTTAAAAGAAATATGATTGCTGGCAACAATTGGCTAGGTGGGCCTGGCTCACAGCAGGCTGCAAGGCAGGAGGAAAGTGCTATTCAATGGCACCAGCAAACTGAGGATTCACAACAACTATTACCAAAAATTTTAATTTTTAATTATTAAGAATACTGTCACAACAAATATGATTGGTGTAAATATTTTTCAAGTAGGCCTGGCACACAGGCTTGGAAGGCAGTAGAAAAGTGCAATTCTAGGGCATGAGAAAACTGAGGATTAAGATCAACAATCAAAATTTTTTAAAATTTTAATTAGTGACTATACTGTCTGTGACAACAATTAGGATTGGTGTAAATAGTTGGCTAGACGGCCTGGCACAAAAGGCTGGCAGTGGCAGGCAGGAGGTAAATGCAATTCAATGGCACTAGGAGACTGAATATTTGCAGTCCAAAAAAGTATGATTTTTATTTTTTTTATATACTGTTACAAGAATTGTGATTGGTGCCACTAATTGGCTAGTTGTGCCTGGCACACAGGCTGGCAGATATGAGTCGTGGATGGTAGGTAGGGCAGCAATTTAACACAGTATGCTGTGTAAGTGACAAAAACA